>NW_028248477.1:0-73105 GCF_964263255.1 Lissotriton vulgaris
TGAAGGCAGGGTCAGCTGGCAGGAAGCCTGTGATGTATAGTCTGTCAGGTGAGCCGGGGTGCCAAGTCTCCTGAGGAATGCGGGCCTCTCGCAGAGACGAGGCGGAGCATCATCAAAGAGGGGAAATTGGGATGGAGAGGGGGAAACAAAAGTGCGCAAGGGGGGAAGTGGAGAGCTGGGGTAGAGGGCAGGATCCGCAATAAGTATGATTTAAGGTAGGTGTGGTATTCCATGACCTATGTCATTTGGAATTATCATATGTCATTTGGAACTACTCTATGTTTCTCAGAATGTTTTGCCTTGACTTCTACTGGATTGCTGTGGAATTGAAGCTGTTAAGACCTATCTCCATACCTGTGGTTGTTAAGCTGTTCCTCTGGAATAAACCTTCTTGGAACCTACATTTGTGTATTTGGATTTACTACATAATTGCTGGCGACGATTGGGGATCCAGATCTCAGAAGGAAACAGCGTTCACTTCTTTTTCTCCTGGATTGGTCATTTTTTTTTTTTTTATCCTTTTCAACCTCTAAAGAATCTACATCCTCATGGTGTGAGATATCTGCTTATTTTGAAACGTGAGACAAGACTTTTACTTCAATTGTGCGGACCTGTTTCAGGAAAACGCGAGAAACGTGAACAAATGTAAGTTTTCTTTCTTTTTCATTGACTTTACCAACTTTCGATTTGTTGCCTTTTCGACCGCACCTATCGAGCGGTGTGTTCCAGGCATCACAAATCCGAAAATACTTGTTGCACGTTTTCTCATTTTCCTACACGGGAGTGCGTTTCCCTGCTTGTTTACTTTTAAAGAGACTCACCTCGAGAACCTCGTAGTTCGTTTCTTTCACGAGGCGTCCTTCGAGTCTCCTCGCCATGCCATTGTTATTGACGCGCAGTTGCATCCTGGGATACACGCGTCATTGCGCACGTCATTGCGCATGCGTGACGCTCTTGGCGGCCATATTGGTGAAGGGCTGAAGTAATTTCCTCGCAATTACCGGTAACATTTCAAAGTTACTCAAGACTCATTCCTGCTTCTTCTCACATTCTAAAGCGATCTTTAAGGAAATATACTCTGAATTACAATAGAATAAACAGCAAAGACTTCAGTCATTTTACAGAGAAAAAACGACATTTTCAGCAAATCCATTACTACGGTGATTTGCACACCAGTTATATTAATATCCTTATTTTTCAGGTTTCAGGATAATTCAATTACTTACATTGTTTATTTTCACCTGTATTTACAAATGTCTAATATTTCTGCTCCTCCTCATTTTCTTCAAGTTGCAGGTGATCCTTCAATAGAATGGGATCTTTGGTATCCCATGTTCATTGCATATGTAGAAGTATTAGAAAAAGATGGTTGTTCTGCTAAAAGAAAACTCGCTCTCTTGAGACATTGTCTAGGGGGTGCTGGAATTAAAGAATTCGACAACTTACCACCCTTAGATGATGCTGGTGATATGGATGTGTTTGATAAAGCTGCCAAACAAATGAAAATTCGATTCGGCAGAAGAATAAACACCGTAATGGAAAGGTTCAAATTCTATTCTCGAGAGCAGAAACCTGATGAAACAATTGAAGATTACGTGGCAGCATTACGTTCACTTGCTTGCACCTGTGCATTCGAAACTATATCTTACGAACAAGTCCTTAGGGATCAAATAATGATGAAGACTAAGAGCAAAAAGATCCAAGAGAGACTTTGGTTAGGGACTGAAACCACATTATCTGCAGTAGTGAACATAGCTAAAGGCATAGAACATTCAGAAATATTCGTATCCGAAATAAGAGGGAGAAATCAGAAAACAAATATTCCTGATGTTGAAGTAGCCATTGTCAAAAATCAGCCGATTTCAGGTTTTTCTGGTAACAAAACTAATTTTAAAAAAGAATTTGTTAAAAATTCCTATGACAATAGAAATTTTGTCAAAAAGAATACTATTCTCTGCTACAGATGTGGAAGTTCCACTCATGTGGGTAATTACAAAGGCTGTCCTGCCTGGGATAAAATTTGTGTAAAGTGTAAGAAAAAAGGGCACTTTGGTAATGTATGCAGATCAGGTCAGAGAATTAACTACATATCTCCTGAAGAAGAGGAGGTTCTTAACAGTTTGAACTGTATACTTTCTGTCGATGAATGTGTTCAGCAAAAATTCCCCTCTTGTACTATTATTATGGATGGTAAACCTGTAGAGATTTTTACTGATTCTTGTGCTTGGTACACCATTATCGGCAAAAATATTTTTGAACAATTGTGGAGTCATAGAGAATTATTAAGTCCAGACATTTACCCTGGTGGTTACACGGGACAAAGAATCTCCTTAGAAGGTTTTTTCTGGGCTAAGCTATACTTTAAGAATTGGGATATGATGGGAAAAGTCTATGTATCCACTAAAGGTGTATCCATTCTTGGTTGGCCTCATCAACGTTGTCTAGGAATCAAATTAGATCCCAATGCTAATCCTCCAGTCTATGTTGATGAACCTCGTTTTCAAAAGTCTATTACTGATTCCATGGTGAACTTAACAGTAGATGTATCCAACAGTAGTTTCACTAAATTAGTACTTGAGAAATTTCCTGAGATTTTTAGTGATGAATTAGGAAAATATGCAGACTTCAAACACAAAATCATCTTGAATGATAATGCTTTGCCTGTAAGACACAGAGTGAGGAATGTTCCTTTGGCCTACAGACCCAAATTGAAAGAAATTTTGGATGACTTAGTCAAAAGGAATATAATTGAACCCATCGAATCCTCCCCTTGGGTTTCGCCCATTGTAATTTCTCTTAAAAGCACAGGCGAATTGCGCTTATGTGCGGATCTTCGCAGTCTTAACAAAGAAATATGGATAGATAAACACCCTTTACCAAACATACATGAACTTATTTCTGCGCTTTCTGGTGCCACTGTGTTTTCTTCCATTGATTTAGCCAGTGCCTACCATCAGGTGGAGTTACATGAGGACTCCAGGAAGTTGACTGCATTTGTCACTCCAGAAGGTATGTTCCAATACCTTCGCATGCCTTTTGGTTTGGCAAGTGCAGCTTCTGTATTTCAGCGTCTAATGAAAGAATTACTAATGGAATGCAAGGGTGCCATAGCCTTCCAAGACGACATTTTGATTTTTGGGCAAGATTGCATTGAACATGATAAGAACTTGTTTTCTGTTTTGGAGAAAATCAAATCTAAGGGACTCACATTAAAGTTCACTAAATGTAAGTTTAGACAGGATAAAGTAGAGTACCTTGGCCATGAAATTTCGAGCAATGGCATCAAACCTAAAGTAAATCATGTTCAGAGTATTGTGAATGCATCTGCACCTCAATCTAAAGAACAACTCCTTTCCTTTTTGGGTCTCACCGAATTCTATGGCAAGTTTGTAAAAAACTACTCAGACATTGTACATCCTTTGAGGATTTTACTGAAAAAGAATGCAAAGTTTGAATGGAAAAAAGAACAACAAGATTCTTTTGAAATTCTGAAACACAAAATAGTAGAGGCCCCATTTTTGAAACCGTATTCCGTAGGTAAGGAATGTATCGTCTATGTTGACGCTAGCAATGTAGGTTTAGGCGCTGTATTAATGCAAAAAGACAAATCTGGTGAGTTTGTAGTATCATATGCCTCTAGAGCTTTACGTGATGCTGAGAAAAATTACTCAACCATTGAGAGGGAACTACTAGCTTGTACTTGGGCATCCCAGCACTTTAGACAATTCTTGTGGGGAACTAAATTCTCTCTAAGAACTGATCACAAACCATTGATCACCATGTTATCTGCTGGTGGTGGTAGAGTACTTACCGCTCGCTTAGCAAGGTTAGCGGCCAAGCTACAAGAATATCGTTGTGAGGTCGTGTATGTTCCAGGACGTCTGAACGTCCATGCAGACTGTATGTCACGTTTTCCTGCAACTGTAACTGTTGGTAAAAATGTTGATTGCGATGTTGCATTTTCACTTGCTGATGTCAACGTAATCTTGAATCAAGAAGGTTCTTTCTGTTTTTCTGAGAAAGACTGGTTAGAAGCTATGATGAATGACCATGTCTTGATTCAGGTCAAGGACTTCTTGATTAAAGGTTGGCCTGAAGAGAGGAAACTCTCTGGTGAGTTGGCATCCTTCTACAAAGTTAAGGATGATTTGATGTTGTCACAAGACATTATTGTTAGATCTGATAAAATTGTTCCTCCTTTGAAACTAAGAGAGACTATTTGCAAATTAGCACACGAGGGACACATGGGAATGTCTACTACTAAAAGGAGGATCAGAGAACATTACTGGTGGCCTGGTGTCGATGCCATGGTGGATAATTGGGTCAGGAATTGTTCTCCCTGCTCTCTGAGCGACAAGTCTGTTAAGAGTGTATCTGTTGACACAACTCCCATTGAATATGCCAATGGCCCTTGGCGTAGATTAGCCATTGATATCATTGGACCTTTTAGCTACCAGTCGGGAAAAGAGTTGTTTGCATTAGTTCTTATTGATTACTTCTCTAAATGGCCTGAATTGAAGATTGTTGAGAGAACTTCTTCAGAATATGTCATTGAATTTCTTGATGAAATTTTTGCTAGAGAAGGTCTACCTGAAGAACTTGTTTCGGACAATGGCCCACAATTCATTAGTAAGGAGTTTGAAGATTTCCTAAGTAATTGTGGTGTCAAACACAAGAGAACTTCAAATTACTTTCCACAGGCAAATGGCCAAGTTGAAAGGTTCAACAGGGTCATTAAGGAATCTTGCCAGTTGGCTGTGAAAAGTGGCTTGAAGTGGAGAAGAGCGCTTCAAGCAACCTTGCTGACCGATCGCTTATCTCCCAATACGGTGACTGGTTTGTCTCCTTTTGAACTATTACGTGGTAGGAAACCAGGTTCTAGGCTTTTACCTTGGTGGCTAAGAAGTAACTCTTCTTACGAAGTAGATTTTAAGGAATTGAAGGATAAAATTGGCAAGTACCAGGAAAGAATGATCCAACATTCTGAAAAAAGAAAGTACAATTCTTGTAGTATCAAAATTGGTGACCTTGTTCGAGTAAAGTCTGGTGGACTTCCACACAGGAGGGTATGTAAATGGTCTGATCCTGTCAAGGTCATTGAGATTTTTAGCAAAGCTGTCAGGGTGGAAGGAGGTAAAATATGGAACTTGAGGCGAATTTCTTTATGCAAGACCAGTACTACACTCGTTCCTCCCACTCAAAAATCTATTGTTACTGAGAAGTTCCACTTAGACCATAGCTCAAATGGGTTTCCTGGAACACATGAGGTATATGACAATTTAGAGAATAAATTTGTAAATAGTTCTAATCTAGGGACTCATTCTGACATTTTACCTAGTTCTTCTGTAGAAATTGATAATTCTTCGCTGAATGCTGACTTTGAGGAGACTTCCTTAAGACGTAGTGAGCGTGTCAAATGTGTTCCTTCCAAGTTCAAGGATTATGTTAGATCTTAAGTATTAACCAATATTGCTCATATGTTACTTTTATTGTTTTTTTTTTCCCTTTTGTTTTTCTTTTCATTTTTTTTTTTTTTTAAAAGGGGGGAGGTGTGTGGTATTCCATGACCTATGTCATTTGGAATTATCATATGTCATTTGGAACTACTCTATGTTTCTCAGAATGTTTTGCCTTGACTTCTACTGGATTGCTGTGGAATTGAAGCTGTTAAGACCTATCTCCATACCTGTGGTTGTTAAGCTGTTCCTCTGGAATAAACCTTCTTGGAACCTACATTTGTGTATTTGGATTTACTACAGTAGGCAAGGCACAAGTTTTTTTTTAATTTTATTTTATTTTATTTGTGCGATTTTATATAGCGCGAACTTTACCCGAAGGTGTCAGAGCGCTTTACATAGGACCCAGTTTCAAACATAAGGACTGAATTACAAGCGGACAAAAGAATTTGCAAATTTTTGACTTACATAAGAACCAGTTGAAAACATACCGATTTAGGATTACATACGTTATTAAAAGGTACAAACGGAAAAAATTGCAAATTTACAAGAGATAAAGTTACACACGGAGGAGATACAAATGGATAAATTCTAGGCATATACTAGTGAAATCTCTATCTACTTAGGGAGGGGATACACATGGATATACTCTAAGAGTCACATAGGAAAGGTAGAGAGCACAGCGGACTCCTGCATAAACTAGTGCTTAGAGTTATCTCTATATACATAGGGAAGGGGTAAGACTGGATATACTCTAAAAGTCACATAGGAATGGTAGAGAGCAATGCGGACTACGGCATGTTCTAGTGATTAGAGTTATCTCTATATACAGGGGAAAGGGATACACATGGATATACTCTAACAGTCACATAGGCGACTAGTCGTTAAAGTTATCTCTATATACATAGGGAAGGGATACACATGGATATACTCTA
Source organism: Lissotriton vulgaris (assembly GCF_964263255.1). Lineage (NCBI taxonomy): Eukaryota > Metazoa > Chordata > Amphibia > Caudata > Salamandridae > Lissotriton > Lissotriton vulgaris. Next base: position 6,392 of record NW_028248477.1, read on the forward strand.
AAAGTCACATAGGAGACTAGTCATTAGAGTTATCTCTATATACATAGGAAGGGATATGACTGGATATACTCTAAGGGTCACATAGGAATGGTAGAGAGTACAAAGGTCTACTGCATACACTAGTGATTAGAGTTAGTGAGGATGGGTGTGTGTGTCGGGCGTCATTCTTGTTTTCTTCTATTTCATTCTGGAGTTTAATAAAGCTGTTGCCAAATTGGCCCATTATTAACAAATTATTTTTATTTTATTTTATTTAATGCGATTTTATATAGCGCGAACTTTACCCGAAAGTGTCAGAGCGCTTTACATAAGAACCAGTTTCAATACATAAGGACTTAGGATTACGTGCGTTACATAAAAGATACAAGCAGAAAAAATTGCAAATGTACAAGCTGCAAGTTACACAAGGAAGAGAGTCACTCAAGAAAGCGATACAAATGGATAAACTCTAAGCGTCACTAAGGAGTGGTAGAGAGTACAATGGTCTACAGCAGTGTTTCCCAAACTGTGGTCCGCGGACCCCCAGGGGTACATTCCCAGGGGGTCCGTAGGCAACAGTTTTAAAAGGACAGAAACGTTTCTTGTATAATTAGCAGCTTTCCAGCAACAATAAAAGTGTCAAGAGAATGCCAGTGATTAATGTACCTGCTGGAGAGCAAGGAGAGTTTTGTTCAGTGGCAGCTTTAATTTAACTAATGTAGCACAGAGGGTTAATGTGCCTACTGCAAAGAACTTGTAACATGCATCTTAAAAAGCAGTATTTTATGTGCCTAGGTTCGTGGTTACTGCTTTTGTCACAGAGATTCTTTTGTTACTGTGCACTTCATAAGTGACAATCGTAATCTAGCAGAGGGACCTATAAACTATCATCAAAGAGCTGCTTTAAAACTGCATGGTACCAGTTAGTAACTTATATTTTGTCCCAGTTATTCATTATCCTGATGCTGCTAAAAAGATATATTTGAGTGGAAATACATTTTTAATGTTAAAGTCAATGCTAGCCACAGTGTTATGTTCTGAAACCTGAGTTTGTGCTTTTCCGACCAAGCACTCTTTAAACATTTTATATACACACTGATTTACATGTATGATTCAAAGTCTCTATATGTATGTGATGTAAAGTGCTCTGACATCCTACAATGGTATGAGAGATGCTATAAAACAAATGAAATACATGTGACAGAGGGGCTATTACTTCAATATAAAATACTAAGGGTCAGATGTACGATCTGTTTTTATAAGTGCGAACGGGTTCGCGAACCCGTTTGTGCATGCAAAATTCTATTAGGCCATGTACATAGCCTATTTCGCGAGTCGCAATTTGTTTGCGACTCTCTAAATAGGTTTTGCAACTTGCTATTTGGAAGGGGCATTCCCTTCCAAATAGCGAGTCTCAAAACCATGTACAAATGTTTTGCGGTCGCAAAACAGTCACAATTACCACCTACTTCAAGTAGATGGTAATGCATTTGCAAATGGGAAGGGGTCCCCAGGGGGACCCCTTCCCCTTTGCAAATGCATGCAAAATTATTTTTTAAGGGCAGGCAGTGGTCCCAGGGACCTCTGCCTGCCCTTAGAAAATGAAACGAAAACGTTTCATTTTCCTTTTTTTTTCAAATGCATGGTAAACGGGCTGCATTTTTTTTTAAACGGCTTAATTTAAAAGCAGTCCGAGACATGGTGGCCTGCAGAGCCCAGCAGGCCACCATCGCTGGCATTCCCAATGGGCTCGCAAATTGCGAGAGGCTCATTTATATTAATGAACCTCGCAATTTACAACCCCATTGGGAATCCCAAACAGTGTTAAACACACTGTTGTACATTTCATTTAGCAACTCGCAATTTGCCACTCGCAATGTGTCGCCAATTGCGAGGCGCTAAAAGAAATGGTCGTACATCTGGCCCCAAAATCCTTAGTACTTTGAGTATTTGTTTTGTGTGCACACGTGTGTATTTTTTTCGAATTACTGTTTTATCGTTTGAAATTTAACTCATACAAATTGCTTGGGGGTCCCCGGCTTCCAGTGGTGACTCAATGGGGGTCCTCAGGAGTCAAAAGTTTGGGAACCACTGGTCTACAGCATATACTAGTGATTAGAGTTATCTCTATATACATATATATATATACAAATAGTAGATTTGGATGGGAGTAGGGAGGGTGGGAGGGATACAGGGGTATGGAAAAAAGGAAAATCTGAAACATTTGAGGATTTGAAGGGGGAAACGAGGGAGAAGAGTAAAGGCCGAGGGAACGGACAAGATGGCGGGCCAGGATCAGGAGAAAAAAAGTGTCCGAGAGCAGCAGCAAAATGGCGGCCAGGACAAAAAAAAAAGAAAAGTAAAGAAGTCCATGAGAGTAACCCAGTAAGTATGACCCAAAGTGCCAGGAGAAGTCCGGGGGGTGGTGTAATGGGGGGGGGGAGGGTACATAGTTAAAGTAAATCAAAGTCAGGAAGGGGGAAAAGGCGTTTGGGCTCGGGTCCACTGGATCAACGCCGAAGACCATCAGCCGGTCGTGGCTCCCGCTCCCCCAAACCTGGGAGAAGTTCTCTGGGGTCCCCAAAGTCGATGAAGATGTCCACCGCTATCGAACTTTTTCAGCCAGTAGCTAGCATACTTGGGCTATCACTGTTTGCATCGGCCAGCGAAGTATTCATCTCATGCCTAATACTGGCTGATGGAATGTAGCCATCCGCCTACACTCGTATGCATACATGGAACTGAAAGAGAAACTACTTTACATCTATAGGCCTCTCTTTTTGCTCCTTACTGGGGTTTTGGGCTGGCTTTCGCGCTGGTTGCACCCGGTGCGTCAGTCTTTGTTGGCGCCCCCCAATGACCACTTCCGCCACGGATTCCTTTGCTATCACCCTTTAATAGTGCCACTGATTTGAGTGCCCTCATATCAGTGCAAGGTTTCAGAGCACCTAACTTTGTGCACACATTACACACAGACAATCAATCATACATGCGTAAATCAGTGTATAGGAAATGTTACATAAGACAGAGGACTATAAGGTGTAGGAGTCACATGTCATCCAGACTGGTACCAGTATAGTTTAACAGTGCTTGGTCTGGAGAAGCACAAGCTTATAAATGGAAAACGTAACACCAAGGTTGCGGTTTCTCTTTAATAAGAATACTTGATTTCTGCCCAAATGAACTCTTTTAGCAATATTAGGATAATGAAAAACTGAGGGAACCATCATAACAATGTAATCTATACCTTGCAGTTTGCATCCATCTCTTTGATGACAGTTAATACATTGTTCTATATTCGGATTTTAACTTATAAACTGCAATTAACAAAAGGATCTGTCTGACAAAATCAGTAACAGATTGACCTATTTACATTATATCCACTTTGTGATCTGCATAGTACACATTCTTTGCAGGCGGAATATTAACGCTCTGCTCTACCTTACGATGAGTGAAAACTTCCATTAGACAAAACTCCAATCTCTCTATGAAGAACATCTTGACATTTTTATTGTTGCCTGAAATTGCTGGAGGCCAAGAGCGCTCGGCAAACACCATAATATATTTACAAAAACAATGCCCCACCCAAAGTCAGTGTCCGATGCAGTGGTACTGGTCACACCACCTTCGAGCCCGCGCTGCTAGGGTTCCCTTTCATTTGCTACGAGAAGATGCTGCTTGTGTTAGTATATTCATATCAGACCTACTGGCTTTTCCACTGGATGTTTTAAAGAAGGGATTGTGCTGCACGAGTAAATGATCTGTTGTTTTTTGTGGCACCAAGGTGGTTCCCATATACCTCATCACGGAGACTATTGGCATGCTTTCATGCTTAATCATTTTATGCTATCTTAGTCACTTTGATCTAAACATTCACAATGTTTATGGCAAAGGATCTGGCAGGCAAGATCCTCAGAGGGCCCCAGGCTTATGCTAGGCGTGGAGTGGGGACTTAGTCTTCTCCAAGATTTGGATGCACTGTTGGAGAATTTTAAGAGTGAATGAGTAGATTTGAATTTATTTAAGTTTTATTTTTTAACAACATGACTCTTTTGATATAATGCTCCCAGTAACTGAAAGAGAGGGACTGTGGGCTTTTTTCTGAGGTCCAGCCTACATGCCTAATATAATCAATTCCGTGAGGTATGCAGTTCCAAACTGGGTCTGGGGACAGGTGGACTAGTTGGTCATAAGTCCTCACTGATTACAGGGCGAACGGGGAGTTAGTCCTGTTGGAATTAGGGCCTTCACACCACAGCTGGGTGTCATGCTTCATAATAGGGCGTGCTCCTCGTCAGGTCGGCGCTGCAATACCTGACGAGCTCCCTATGAGGGGCTGTTTGGCGGAGATCTTTTATTCCAATTAGCCATTTGGTGCAGTGGGGGTGAGGGGCCTAAATGTGTAGATATAAGGTGTGAAGGTCAGTGGACCAAGGGAAGTTAAAACAGAAATTGGAAGTACCAGAGACGATGATTAAAGTTTTTTTAAGGTTATTCAGCTTTTATTTGTCAAAATAAATTATCGGAGAAGGCAAGCAGATCACTTAAGATCCTTTTGGGACCAAGGCTCAACCACGCACAGTTAAAGCAATTCAATACCTGCTCTTGCTTCATTCTGACAAACCTCCCTAACGCCATCAGCCTACGCAAGCGGCTTTCTTTTGTTTGTTTATATTTATTTTTATTGTGTAATAAAACAACAATACAGATGGCACTTAATACATTCTTCAGATCACATTAATAATGTAGTGGAACTTGAATCAAACTTCTATCAATACCATAACTCTTGATCAGATCAACCTTTGTCGCTACAAATCTAAGTCTTCTTGATAAGCTGGGTGGAGTACATATGTTCTCTCTGTAATCATTCCACTTGCTCCCATGGATATATATACTGTCTTCTCCCGAAACATACACCAATCCATGTCTTTTATCCAGTCCTGCACTCTTGGGGCCTCTCTTACTCCCCACTTCCTAGCTATAATCCTCTTGACCACCATCTTTACCCACTAAATCTGTTGGCTCCCACACATTCAGTAGACATCTTTTAGCCTCAGGTATTAGGCTCTTCTCCAGCACCTTCCCCGTGCATTTGATAACCGTAATCCAATATCTACCCAAATGCGGGCACTCCCAAATAATATGGAAGAATGTACCTTCCTGACCGCACTACCTCCTGCAACTAGGGTCTTCCCTATATCTCATTCTGACCAACATTGGCTCGGTGACATCAATTCTATGTAATATTTTTGACTGCACTAGTCTAAGTTTCGAGGACATCGCCACCTCTTTTGGTGAAGCTAGTGCCTCTATCCAGTTCTCCTCCTCTAGCCCTGCCAAGTCACTCTCCCATTTTGCACAGAGCTGTAGTAGAGAGTCAGGTGAATGATTGACTAGTTCTAGGTACGTCAGGGAGATTGCTTTTTTAGGCATATACCCATCCAGGAGCCTATCTTCGAGGGGAGAGGCCTCAGGAGGGGTCTCCCCCCCGGAGCACTGCCCGCAATGCGTGCCATATCTGTAAGTACCTGAATCTTTCAGTCTCCGCTATCTCATAGTCTTGTTTTAACATCTCGAATGACACCACCTCCTCCTTTTTCCAGAGGTCACCCACCCTAGTTATCCCGATAGTATCCCACTTGTCAAACCATTTAGTTCACCAGAGTGAGCCAAAATGTTCCGTTTCCGACAACGAGGTGGCTAATGTTATTTTGTGCATTCAACCCATACTCTTGTATGCCACATGCCACACCTGGATTGAATGTTTTGTGGGACCTGTCAGGTCCCACAAATAAAGCGCATGGGTATGATTACTCCTAGGCAATAGCCATCTGTCCATTTCATATCCGGGGTCAGTTGGAGGTCGATATATGCAATGGTTGATGACCGCTAGTTGTGCAGCCCAATAGTACTTTTTGATGTTGGGCAATACAATACCCCCATCATACCAACTTCTGACCAATTTTGAAATTGAGATTCGCTGCAGATTGTTGGCCCAAAGCAACGTTCTCTGCGCCTTTTGTCTTTCGGTAAAATAGGACGCAGGAACCGGGTCTGGCGAATTGTGAAGTACAAATGTCAAGAAAAATTCCCTTTTGGGTACACTTTAAGATCATAAAGCTAATAGCTGTCACATCACATTCATCCCGGAGCAATAAACAAATGTTAATTTAAACAAAGACAATTTATTCAATACAGTACAATTCATAAAAAGAGACTATTCATGTTCGTATAACAGTCACAGATAAAAATCACATAAAAAAATCATTGCATAGACCATTAACATCTTACAAGTGGGAAGCAAGGCTTAAGGAAAAAATATATCCTACTCGCATGAGGTAAGTACATTAACCATAATCAGAATTACACTCTGATTTCAAATTGTTTCTTCCTTTTTCCAGAGTTACTGACACTGAAGTCTAAAGTACTTAAGCTCAATAAAAGGGGCATCGACGCGTTTCGGTGGGCCTAATGTTTTTTAGAAGCCAGCACCTTCTTCAGGATTTAGTGATTGGTTCCCACAAGAAAAGTATAAATACAAGAAAAAGTGTCTTAAATAAAGGTACCTATAAAAAACATTACTGTCACATTATTTTAACACACAATTCATCTATGCTCCAACTCACATAAAGTATCAATTTCACTTTTGCATACATTTTCATTTTCCATTTTTTTGTAAAAAAAAACTCATTATACTTTATGCAGTCTCCTATATGGAGTACCAGCAATCATTTTATATTAGCGGCCTATACCAGCATTGGGAAATACCATTTAGTCACAGATCCATATTGCAATCACTAATATTGCTATTCTTATATGTTGATTGCATACATTCGCTCAATATTCCGGATCATTAGTGATATGCCTTTAAATTTTATACACTTTCTTTCACTTGATATATTAGATCTAATCACATCCTTGGCATATATACATATATTTCAATTTACCATGATGTCTGGGTCCCCGCTATATAATCAGCTGCAGATAGCCTGCTGGGCACGCCTTACAACCAAACATAAATAAATCAAAAGTGTATTTATATATTACCTTCGTATAGGTTACTATTTCATTAAGATGATATCACAACGATGATTATCTTTTAATAAGGCGCAACCTATTCTTCACGTTGTCGCTAGGCTTGTCACACATCAGTTAAAATTCGATGTGTTTGTGCTACGAAAAAAAGAAATGCCTTAGCTTATTTCCAGATATTTACGGAATGCTATCCTATCAATTTAAATTTAAACATCGTAAGGGAAATATCAAATTAACTTCCTCCATATCCGTAGCACTATAGCACTCCATTTGTGCTTAATTAAAATAACTTGTATTGCCTAAAATACGGGCACAAGTCATATATCAAGTGACTTCTGTATCACTAGAAATTCACCGACGGTCTGAAAAAGGTTAACTGCATATTTAGGACCAGGTCGCTCAATAAAGCCCAAGGATTCGGCGGTGGTGATACAACTATGCCAATTTTTAGCAGTCATGGCAAAAAGTGCAATATGGATAAGCAAAAGGGACTAACAATACTGGTTTATCAACCTCTTTAGTTGTATGCAACACTCATGTGGCCTCATAGATGTCTTTCTTACTGTGCAATAAGCTGCGAGGTAACATGGGAAAAGCAGTAGACCCGGATCTAAAATGGTTATATGGCTCAGGCTAACTTTCCAAAGACGAGATTAGGAGTAGAAATTAGATGACCCTAGGGACGATCTAATAAATTAAAACTAAACTCGGTCTAATGTGACTGCTGTACAGTAGGACGCAATTTGGACTAGTTACAATGATTTATGTTGTATGTAACTATTTTTCCAATCTTCCTTCCTGGTGAAAAAAGTACAACTAGTAAAATAGGGGGAGGTGTGCAGGCATCTAAAAAGGTGTACTTGCTTTTATAGGTGCACAATCACTACCAACCACCAGTGCTGACGGGGCCAGTGGCGATGTCATTGCCATCCAGGAGGGGACAGTGGCTGTGGCACCTGCAGGAGCATCAGTGGGGGAGGAAAGTTCAGCGGTGGGCTGTGGCAAGTTATATTCATTACTTATTTGCATTACTAGGTGGAAGGGGAACATTTCCCTCACTGTGCTATGAGACTTAAGAAAGTATGAATTTGAAGTTGTACTCGACAATATACAATGGTTGAAGAAGACACCCTTTTCAGCATTACCAGTGTGAGTTGAATAAACAAGGCCTCTTCTAGCAGACTCCAACTCAATTGTGAAAGTTATGGAGAAGACTAAAAGTCAGATCAGATGACCTTGAGGGATGTGTTGAACAAAAAGGGAAAGAAGTGAACTAGAGTGGAAGGACTAAAGAGATGTAATAATATTAATAAGACTACCATAGAAGGATACTTTGGAAGGTTCATGCACGTGGCTGATATGAATCCGATGCATGGGTTGTTGAAGGATGGGTAGAACTGGAAGGTGAAAGAAAATACAGGCCTTGTTGGGCAAAACAACAATATGGGTGCATGGATATAGTGGATAGCAAGAATCATGAGCGGAGTTTGTGTCAATGAAACCCAAGGCAAGGAAGGAGTGTATGCATGGGTGGTTGCTGGTGAAAGTGAAACCAGCTAATGTGATAATAAAGAATGATAGAGATTTACTTTTAATGGGTGGATGCCCCCTAAATGTATTGTATTCATCATAGGTGGAGACTGTCACTGGAAGCAGAGTCTTACTTTGAAAATATAAAAGGAGATACAAAAAAAAGACTGGTTTCCTTCTGTGTACTCAAGTCCACCCATAGTACTAGGGCAAGTATAATGCCGGAAAAACTTCAACAAATGCTACAGGCAGGGGAAGCAGGAGGATAGATTAGATAGATACTAAAAGTTGACACCAATTGTATGTACTGCGCTTGGTAGTGCGACTATGCCACAATGTACTGTTGAATTAATTTTGAAGAGTTTCATTTACAATTCTGTTTCTTTTTTTATAGAAACTCATACTCCTTCCCAAAAACCATCAAGGAAGGAGTTGGCAGCCAGGGCCCGGCAACGGAAACTGCAGGCCATTGTGGAAGAGTACCACTTTTGGTGGCCGAGGAGGAGGAGGAGGAGGAGGAGTGCAGGAGTACGGCGCCGCGGCCAGGCAGCCGCTCACCGCCGGCATTTAACATCTGCCACCCCCTCACAGCATGGATGCAAATGTAGGTGCCGTGCATTTCAGCAACAACTTCTCCTCCGGGTGGCCAAGCTCCAATTAGAGGAGCGTGTAAAGATCATTGTGGACAAATACCTCAAAGCCCGCCCTTTGTAATGGACCCTGTTGATTTGCCCCTTTTTTAATACTTTTGTTGGTGGGTGGGATTTGGGTGTTGGGGTTATTTTTGTGAGACATTCTTTGGACTTGGACATTGGTTGGGGTTAGGGTGGGGATAGGGGTGGGATAGGAGGGATATTTTTTTACATGAATAAATGTTATTTATTTTCAACTTACACATATAATGTTGTTTTGTGGTGGGGTTACTGTTGTACGTCACAAGGTTTACTCTAGATGCAGGGCAGCGGCCATTGTTTGATTGAAATACTTTATTAATTGACCACATGTGTAAATGCAAACAGATAGATGCGGTACCCCTCACTAAGTTATATCTGTCCTATTAGTACTAGTAACAGCCTGTCCTCCATTATACCTCCCAGCAAACTTCTCTTCTTACCTGTGATTGATGATGATTAAGTTTGGTACCGCAAGGGCTGCATGGTTTCCCAAGACAACTGAGAATAGGCCGTGGTTGTGTGATGGTAGTAGTAGATTAGACACTGGAACTAGCATTGGCAAACAAAAACAAAGACAGTCATTTGCCTGAGAGAGAATGTGGGAGAATTAGAAAAATACAGTACATAAGACTGACAAAAAAATACAAACAATATTGCAACTGCTAAACAAACTCAAAGAAATCAATGGTGTCGGGGACTGCCAAGTACAAGAAGATAACTGTAGTTGTGTTTGAGTGAGTAAAACACAATCCAATTCGTAAACTTAAATGCTCTAAAATTAAATTCAAACAATGCCAGCAATTATTTAGATTTATTCGTTGGGTCACTTTGGGAAATTAATTGCCTTGTACACTAGTATATAAAGTAAGCTCGGGTGGGCAAGCAGAAGAAGATCCTCGCCCTGCCTCGTTGACATTTGATTTCATTGGTGTTGCTTTCACCACATTTGCCCCAGCAAGCGTGTGATCAATTGTTGGTGTAGATTTAATGTAGTAACATCACCCCTCAATATAAAACCACACAGCCCGGGGGAAGAGGGTTAGGGTTTGATGAATGGATGGGAACGGGGGTTTGGAGAAAGGTTTGGCAAAGAAGAACAGTACGCATGGAGACAACAAAAGCAAAACAATGAAGACGATGATTGATGATCCACTACTACCCAATAAATCTAAAGTTCAGAAAAACGAAATGCATGCATGATGAAGATAAGTTATAACTTGATGGTTACTAAAAAGTGGTACTTAACTACTACTACACAATTCAAAGGAAGTATTTCTTATATATGATATGAGTTATGAATATGACTTTTGCCTAGGCTGTATGCCCTCTGAGAAACCGTAATACCTGCTGTAGCGGGCTGAAAGGTAGCAAAGAAAAGTAAGCAATAGTTTAAGTGAACATTCAATTAACAAACACAAGTGTAAAATAAATGAAGAGGAAAAAGGAATCCCAAAAAATTACGAAAATGATACTAAAGTTAATGTATGGCATCATTCATTTCACATACCTGTCTTTCTCTTCCTTGTGACTGTCAGATCACAGATGCAGCAGAGCCTTCTGAAAGTGATGACGAGTTTACTTTAATTTTGGAGCCCTGCTCAAGTTCTGACATTGAAGAGTTGTGTATGCCAGTGCAGACAGAGGTGGTAGCCTTAAGACCTCCTCCTCCAGGTGTGATTCACGTATTTTGTAGTCTGGTGGTATGAAGTGCTGTTTCATTTTGATCATGGTTAACCTCTCCACGCTTTTGGGTGAGAGACTGGTCCTTTTCACAGTTACAATGGCACCAGCAGCACTGAAAACACGCTCTGAAGAGACACTTGCAACAGGGCAAGCCAGATACTTTATCGCCAGCCTGCTGAGCACTGGCCAGTCGTTTCTTTTCCTATACCAATACACCAATGGGCTTTGCTCCATGAACACCTCTGTTGTATCATCCAGATAGGCCTGGACCATCCGCTCAATGTTCAGTGGTGCTCCGGTTTGCTTGTCCTCTTTTTGCTTTGGGACAGCAACGGACTTACCCATCCCTTTCTGTAGAAACCAAGCAGCTATTTTTTTAGTTGTGTCTGATGAATCAGATCCTGTTGGTGCTGTTGTTGTTGGTAGTGTTGGTGACTGCTGGAAAGCAAATGAACTGCTCTCATGCTGTGAAGAGGAACTTGACTCTGTAGAAAGCTCAGTAGTACTTGCACTGTCCTGGGCTGGCACTGGCAGGCCTCTAATTGAGAGCCATTCGTTTTCTAAATCAGTGGCTTCCTCAGCTATTACAGTTTTGTACTTGGCAACATCCCCTTCTGAAAAAGGAATTACTGCATTACTTTTCACAAATAATTTGTACTGTGGATCCAAAATTGTGGCAGTAATGTAAGGTTGATGTGACACAATCTTATTTTGAATCCTTGTATTCTCAGATAAGCGGCCGGCTAAGACCTTCACCAAATAACATGCATCAACTTTTCCTTCAACACCTTTGTATGTTTCAGACACCTCCTACAGCTCTTGCTCTAGCATGTACAACAATGGGATAGCTTGGCCCATAGTACAGTCCTCCCTGCTGACTGCACGTGTGAAGACCTCAAAAGGAAGTAGCATCTCTGTCAGGCATTTAATGAGGTCCCATTGCCACATCTCAACGGTCATGGCTTTAACAGTAGGATCCCCTGATCTTCTTGTCATGACATAAGCATTAAGTCGTATGTACTGCTCAAACAGCCGATCAAGCATGTAATAAGTAGAGTTCCAACGTGTTAAGACCTCCTGGATGAGAGCTTTCACTGGCATTTTATGGTCACGTTGAATGACCCGTAGCTGCTTCCGGGCTTTAAAAGAATGGTTGAAATGCGTGCAGATTCTTCTGCAAATGGTCAGTAAGTTGATGACTTTGCTTTCATTTTTCAGAAAGTCCTGCACAACAATGTTAATGCAGTGTGCCAAACACGGGACACTGAAATAGTGACCATCTTGCATGGCCTTAACTACATTACTGCCATTGTCGGTGGCAACAAAACCAATGTTAAGGCCTCTTGGTCGCAGCCATTCAAAGACCTTGGTGTTAAACTCAGCCAAAATGTTTGCAGCAGTATGCGATTTCTCCATAGCAAACATGGCCACAGTTGCATGTCTGCGAGTAGCTTTAAAAATCTCAGCAGTGTCAATGCCTGCAGATACCTTGTCTCTAACATCTGAAAAAGAGATCCAGTGTGCAGTGATGCACATGTAATCAGTGGCTTGGCAACTGGTCCACATGTCTGTTGTCAGGTGGATACTATGAACACCACTCTGCTGCAAGGCTTTTCCAAGCAATTCCAGCACGTCGTGGTGTAGTGCTGGAACAGCAACTCTGGCAAAATAGTAGCGGCTGGGAACATTCCATTTTGGGCAGAGGGTTGTCACAAATTCCAAGAAACCCACCCCTTCAACAAAATAAAAAGGGAGAAGGTCCAGTGCTAACATTTTAGCAAGCTTAGAATTGTACAAACATGCTATTGGGTGGTTGTGCTCGTACTTTCCCTCCTGCCTAAACATGCTAAGAATGGTACGCTGCTTGGTATTTCCTTCAGTTATGCTCAATGCACTACTTCGCGTCGCAGTCTTCGCACCCGTACTCCTTGGTGTCTCCGGGTTATTCTTACTCTGGTGCCACTGAGATGTTGCTGATGCGGAAGATGTGGGCTCTACCACTGCAGTGCTGGGGACAGGGGTACTTTGTGTAGCACTAGTACCAGATAGAATGTCTCCCTCTTCTTCCTGTTCGACCGTGAGTGGACCTTTTACTACTTCCCCACCAACATTAATGGTTCCTGCTTTCATGCTACGTAGGTGGTCCTCCCACTGGATTGGGTGGCGTTTTTTCAAATGGGTCATTTGGCCTCCGGTACCATAGTTTGTACCAAGCTTACCACGACTAACAGAGGAATGACAAATAGAGCATATAGCAATGTTCTCCACACTGGGGAGCTTAACTTTTCTCTCCTGCTAGAGGGGCCACTTCCAATGCCGGATGAACTGGAGGTTGTGTGTTGAAATTCACTATGTGGCTGTGCAGTAGTACCACAACCTACTTCTGCTGAGGTGGACCTTTTGCTGGATGTGCCCTGTGCAAATGTAAAAATGGAAGCTGGAGGTAGTGTTGCTTTTGGTGTGGCCTGTGTTGGAGGTATGCGTGCTACATCCCTACTAGTCGCAGCCATTCTCGCTAGGGTTAAAATGTTGGTCTCCATGTTCTCAGGCCCAGGAGTAATGCTTGTGATAACTGGGTCTGACTCGTCATCACCATCATTATCCGGCTGTTCAACATCGCACTCCATAAGTGTAAGGCTTCCTGAAACCTTCCTTTTCCCTAGCCTGGTCTTCTTGGGATGTCTCTCCCTCTCATGCTCAGATTGTTGTGGCTCCCAACTGAGATCAAGATCATCAGAAGGGATGCTTGGCGAAGAACTCGATGGACTAACCCTCCTTTTCCTTGGTGGGGATTTGGAAAACAATTGATGTCCTGCATCAGGCGCTTCCTCTTCTTCTTGCTCTGCATCAGGCTCAATTTCCTGAACTGCCCCGACTTCGGGAGGAACAACAACTACTATTGCAGGCCATGGTTGTGGTTGTTCTTTTCGTTGAGCATCTACTATTGCGGGCGGTGGTTGTTGAACAACTACTATAGCGGGCGGTGGCTCAGGGTGAACATCTACCATTGCGGGCGGTGGTTGTGGATGCTGTTTTGGAACATATACTATTGCGGGCGGTGGTTGTTGTTCACCACTTTTCTGCTGTGTTCCCTCTTGCATGGATCGTGTACTACTTTGAGATAGCGCTAAGTTTAGATCAGGCTCAGTATCACTGCTTTCCACCATTAGGCTGACTACCTCTTCCCCACTCATCTGCTTGGGCCTGGGTTGGTGGCTTGGGCCCACTGATGCAGAGGTGCTGGCCCCAGCAAGGACCCCGGTCACCGCTGCTGCAGGCGTACTTTATTTTTTCCAAAAAAGGTTTTCGGGTCAACACCAGACTTAAGTGTCACTTCCTTCTTCTGTTCTTCCTTCTTCTCAGCAGCTTTCTTGGTCTTGGAGGACCTGGTACCTGCTTTATTTGGGCCCATCTTCTTCAGATGTCAGCAGCAGCACTCAGTTGCACAAGTTGCTGAGAATGATGTCTGGTCAGATGAGTCACACCACACGTGACGTAGTACAGAAGGACGTCCGTCTGGCAGTAGAACAGGCTATGAATGATGACGGACACCTTCTCTCAGTCTTCAGTCTTTTGTGCACCTACAAGCAAAGAAGGAAGAATAACATCAGTCGAATGTGGAATTTTTTTAGCTTTAATTTTAATTACTACTAGAAGTATTAGTACACTCAGTAAGAGTAAGAATAGCAAAAAGCAAATGTAGTGGAAGTGGAACTTGTTTATCCTTAATTTGCGCATCATTTAGGATGGATGCAGCATCAGTGACCTGCAGCAGATAGCAATGGGGATGTGAATAGTAGTAAGCCAACAGGAACAATGGCAAGACACAGGCCAATTTGTCAACAAAAAAAACAGCACACTACCACCACAGCTCCCAGCCACATGGGCACATATCACATTCACATGTACATGGGTAAAGGCCAGAAAACAATAAACTCAAGCAGGCCTATATGTATACCTATATGGCAAGAAAAAGGAGGATGCCTGTTATGCATCACAGCTTAATGCACAAAAAAGAAAATCCCCATGGCTAAAAGGTTTGAAAGTTACACAACAACACAAACAATAAAGCCATTTACAGTTTTTTTTACACATACCCAAACAGTTAACTACACCCCAAACACCACATTTGGGAATTCAATGTATTGCCATCCACGCCCTAAATGATGCTAAATTCAACAGACAAAATGGAAACGGCTACATCAAGCACCCCCGCTGCGCTGACTACCTCTGGGACTCTTGGCCTACTGGCAGAAGAAATCACAAGTTTGCAGGCCTGCGACAAAGCTGAAGCACGATGGAAGGTCACACAAAATGGCTGCCCCCACATGGCCTGGCCATCCCCAACAACATGAAAAGAAAGAGAATACAGACAATACATGCCTACGGCAAAAGGACAATGCTTGGCTTCACAAAATGGCCACCCCGCCACCCACATGGTCAGGCCACCCTCAAACAACGAAGTACATAGAGGACAGAAACAGTAAGTGGTCCATGCTCCAAAAACTACAACCAAATGACAACCTGGGGAGTTTCTTAAGCAAAATGAACAGCATCAACATTTTCGAGAAGGTTTTATGCAACTCGAGACATATTGCTCGCGAGATTGCAAAATCGGCGTGTTCGGCAGCGCGAATTGTACAAAACGTCGTTATCGCGTGCCCGAGCTCGCACGTTGAGCGCGCGAAGAAGACAAAAACTGTAAGGTCGCGTTGTCACACTGTGCAAAGTTACCAAAACCACACGAGCTGAATTCTAGGCCTACTGGATGAAATTTCAAAGACATACAACTTGGCCCCTCATGAACGTACAGCCCTCCCTCAATAATAATTTTTAAGAAAGATTGAGAAGCACAGAAAACAGTAGTTAAAAAACAAAAAACAAAAAAAAAACATTTACAGTACACCAATTCTCAAACTTACTTGTAAAAGAAAAGTTCAAATCCAAAAGTACTCAATAAATCCAATCAAATGCTATGATGCAGCTGACATGCACAGTGATCCTTCCAGCTCCAAATCCAAATGAAAGTGAACAGCACATGGACAAAGCACTGGGAGGAGCCTGGTGGACAGGAAGAGGAAGTCACCCGCAAACAACTCAGGAGCACTTCCTTTCTCTTGAAAAAAAAAGTAGAAACAAAAAGAGGACTCCTTGCCCAAAAACAATACAGCCAAATCACAATCTGAGGGGTTTTCCTGAGCAAAATTATCATTTTTGATAAGGTTTTAACATGCTCAAGAGATATTCTGTGCCAGATTGCAGTTTCTGCGTGTTCGGAAACGCGATTTTACCTACATGGCGCTGTAAGGAAGATTGCGCGTCCTAAAGACGTGTTCGCACGTCCGAATGACGTTATCGTGTTCTCACAGTCGGGTGGGATTGTGCGGCCGGAGTCCTAAAATCGTAGCGAACGGGAGAGAAAAGCGAGAAAGCGAACGCAGAACCACGGCAAGTCATTACCACGCTTGCGAGAATGCTATTGAGCGCGCGAGGAAGAAAAACTACTACGCTACGCTGTAGATTGCAAAGTAGTCGACAGCTTTGTGCTCGCAGCGAAGTGCGAAGTTGCCGAAAATTCGCAAACTCCGCGAATGGAGCGTAGTTCTCCGCCCAGGGTTAGTCAAGATGCCATTGATGTTGTTTTCCCTCTTTCCGACTAAAGATAACTATGTTTGTTTTTCATAATTAATCTGCATATCATTTGCCAGGCAGTGTGTGGCAAGGGCATCTAACAATTTTTGAAGCCCTACCGGCATCTGGCAGAGCAAGACGACGTCGTCCGCATACAGCAGAAAAGAGGTGTGTTGATTCGCCAGTTTAGGAGCATGACTATTAACTTGATTTAGTGCAGGAACCAAATCATACATGTACAGATTAAAAAGGGTGGGTGCTAATATGCACTCATGTTTGACCCCTTGTCCCAGGTTGATTTTTTCCGAAACTGCTGTGTGTAATCCTATTTTTACTCTCGCCCAAGTGTTGGAATAGAGCACTATGATGCCTTGCAATAAAGGTTCTGGGATTTTCCAAGCTATAAGTTTAGTCCACAGTAGGTGACGATTGACACAATCAAAAGCTTTACTGTAGTCAATAAAGTAGCAGAACAGCTCTTCCTTTTTTCTGAATTTGTCAGGTGGCAAGCATCCTTATGGCCACCAGATTGTCTGTGGTGCCCGCTTGCGTTCTAAACCCAGTTTGGTTAAGGCAGAGCAAGTTGTTTGACTTTGCCCAGTCTTGCAAATCCTCAAGTAAGAGCGAGGCAAAATACTTTGCTTCAATGTCCAGTAGTTCAATATGTCTGTAGCTGTCAGAGAGAGAGATAGGGCCTTTTTTGTATATGGGGAGGAGAATTGAGCCTTGCCAGGACGAGGACACTATATGCTGCACTATGCATCTCTTGAATACATTTTGCAATATCCCAGACCAGAAATCGATGTCCTGTTTGTAAATTGATGCCGGGATACCATTCGGGCCCAGCGCACCGTCTCCTCTAATTTTTCAAAATAACGTTGCAATTCTGCCTGCAGTGATAGCTATTGCATATTGGAGGCTTCTGGCCGCAATTGATGATGGCGGTGTTTGAGCCAGATTATGTTTGGTTAAGGCTGGCGCTTCAATGGAGTTTATAGGAGAAGCTTTATATAGCATGGTCAAGTGCTTTATCAATTTTTCTGGTGTAACAAGCGGGTATAAAGTGCTGAACCATACAAAATCCATTCATCAACATTGTTGCTCTGCTCGGAACCAGCGCATCTTGTTCGACGACAATGAATCACAAGAATTGAGTACCTTAATTCACCGACTGTGTGGTGCATCGCCTCCATTCCCGACACACCCTCATCTTGCTCGTCTCAACAACTACGCATCACCTACATCCAGCAGTTCATCGATGCATCGCCTCTTTGCTTTTCACACCGCAGTCTCAATGTAACTAAGGTACTTTGAAGCAGTTTGAACCTGGACCCTGACGCCAGCCTGCTCTCCATCGCGGTCGGTCTGAACTGTTGACTTTTTTCCAGTCAAGTGTCACCAGATAGCCCCGCTTGGCGTTTTATGTTGTTAAGTCTTTTTTTTCAAGATATTCTTTCAAAATTTCTAACTATGATTCTACTTATTGAATGTTTGTCAATTTGGTCTTGTTTTGTTCATTAAAATAAGCTCTATGTTAGTGCCCAGGTGTGGTATGTGTTTGTGTGGTGTTTTTACTATTTCACTGTTTGGAGTACTGTACAAATACTTTACATATTGCCTTTTATGTTAAGCCTGACTGCTCTGTGTCAAGCTACCAGGGGGTGGGCACAAATTAATTTAGGGTGTGTTTGTGACTTTCCCTGACTAGGATTGTGGTTCATGGTTGGGCAGGGTGCATACCTCTACCAACCAGACACCCAATTTCTAACAGTTTTAAATTGGTTTATGTTTGAACGGATACCGGTTGGGTAGAACCTTTTAGTGTGAAAATAAAATTATATTATAAGGCGCTTTTTTTCGCATGTTTGGCCACTTTTATTGCGCTTCCTCCTGTAGCTCAATATGTAAATTGTAACAAAGATTGCCATTCCATACCTTTCTATTGAAAGGCATGCCATACCATACCATATAATGACAAGCCATACAAAACCATACCATAACATACAATGACAGGCGATTCCATACCATAACATGCCATACAATTTCAGGATACCATATAATATCAGGCCATACCATACCATACAAGGACAGACTCTCTTACCATACAATATCAGGCCATACCATACCATATAAGGACAGACTCTCTTATACTATATAATTTCAGGCCATATCATACCACACCATACCATACAATGACAGATCATAACATACCATACCATACAATTACAGAATACTGTATAATGTAAGGCCATACCATACCAATTAATTCTGTACTATACCATACTGTACCATACCATACCATACCATACAATGACATGCCATACCATACGATACAATGACAAGCCATACCATACCATACAATGGACTACAAAACCATACCATTCCATTACAAAAGTTATTATACAATCATAAGATAATATTATTATATTATATAATATAAAATGTATATAATATGTTATGATCATATATATTATAATAAAATAATCCTCTTGTACAAAAGTTGTACAACATGGCAAAAAAAAACACTGACAAAGCCATTAGATCCCACATAGGTAAAACCCATTGGCTTTACCAATGCTTGTTCTGCCATTGCTTTCTCATCTCTCCTTCTGTGTCCCTTTCTTACTCTGTTCCCTCTTATGCTACTTGAAGACCGTGCCATGGCTGACAGATGCTATGGGGAGAGCCTCAAGACCTTCACCCCACTGGAAACCACTAGGGAAAGACAACACACTCCATGCTATAAACAACACACCCTCAACATCACCGCCTTTGTGTTCAGGAACAAAAGCCACCAGTGAAGACCTGTATTGAGCGAATAACAACACATACCAAAATATGCACAAAGCACTAAACGGCCACAATAAATGTCAATGCAGCTCTATGCAAAAACACAGAAGCATAACTTAACTCAATCCTATTTTCCTCATTTCCTCCTTCTTCCTCCTCTTTTACTTTTCCCTCATCATGCACGTGGACACTAAGAAAGTGAAGAGAGCAGAAAACTTGCTATTTTTTTAAAGCTGCTTATTTTTAAGCCAGAAAAGATGGTTGTAGAGTCTGTACGGATTGAGGTCCTTAGCATAGAAACCCAAGAAGTAGGACTGGTGGTGAGGTTCAGTTGGCTTCTAATGATGACCTGGTATTATGGTAAATCCTAATCCACCTAAAAACATTCAAGGCGCTCTTCAACCCCCTGTCTGCTTTTACGTTATCTCTGAAAAGGGGCTCAGGGGAGAGACACCTTCAGGGCACACAGCTGTGTGCAGAGGGAGCTGCAATTCATTACTCCTAGATGACTTCAGCTTTTTCAATTATGCTTAAGGGTGCTCTTTGTGTTTTGTTAAGAATTTAAAAAAGGCACCAGGTAACAAAAGCATTATGCTGTCACGGTAGAGGACATGATTTTGTCCTTTATAACAAACATCCTTTTATGACGTGGGACTTTCCACATATACCTTTTTTCATGAGATTATTAATATCCAATCAAATGTTCCACTCATTTAAATGATCATCAAAATAAATGGCTGAATTGGCCAATGGCATGATTTTGAACATGCCACAACCTTTAGGTCAAGCTCAGCTCTTAGTCATAACCCACTGAGCTTCACATGCATTATTGTTATTCTCCATTGCAAGTTGTAATTTGTCTCCACACTTAGGGTCATATTATCAAGGCACAGCGTTAAAATTATCGCCGCTTTAGCGGCAGTAAACTGCACCTGAAGCGGCAATAATGGGCTTGATAATACCCCCTTGAGAATTCCAATAGAAGCCCATGTTCTGGTGTGAACATGGGCTTCTATTGGAATTCTCAAGGACGTATTATCAAGCCCTTTGTCGCCACTTTAGCTGCAGTTTTCTGCTGCTAAAGGGGCGATAATTTTAACACCGTTCCTTGATAATATGCCCCTTAGTTTCACATTTGGATTTAGCCAAGACCTTTTGATTTTACACAAATTATATGTGTAATATACTTATTTCAGCCAGCACTCTTCATCCATGGGCCTGTTAATGCATTATTCGGATGTTTTCTTCCTCCCACTACAGCATAGAGCAAGGAGCACTGGTTCATCTCACTTTAGTCATTGATTGACTTCACTGTGAGTAATGGCATTCTCCTCTTTCACAAGGTGCACATCCTGACAGAAAGTAGTTCCATCAAGTGCCATTGATAACTGTGGCGATATGTGCTTTGTTGAAACTATACATATTTTTGCCTTTAGCCAAAGTGTTGTTTCTAGATTGATGAGTGCCTAGCAGCTGCCCCAGCAATAAAGGTTTAGAAAGACTCTGACAAAACAAAACAAGCATTGACACAACCAAAAAAGGCTGGCAGCCAGCACCAAACATCGTGGCGTTGCTAGTGCTTGTTTGTAGTTGTAGTCCTCACAGAAGCAAGATTGGTAATAACCGCTGGGTGTTGCTAGGGTGTGTAGTTGGTGTGGGACTTGTACTGGACACGCTTTGGTGTCGTCTTGGGTGCTACTATACTGAATTTCAGTGTAACATGTTTCACTGTTTTAAGATTTGTTTGTATTTTAGTAAGGGAATCTGCTGATGGAGCAATCGCTCACACATTCACTAATAGCAAGCAGATTCTGGGGCTAAAAGTTGTGACCTGCAGGTCACACATCAATCTATGCAGGCGGTGCAGTAGCCACAGATTCCATACAATGTCTGCAGTAGTTGCATTACCTACAGAACTTTCTCACTGGGAATAAAACAATCAAGCTCCATATGACATACACAGCTCTGCAATAGGTGAATTTATTCGTTGAACTTTCTCACTGGGATTAGAAGCTGTGACCTGCAGTTAATACACATATGCACTGAATTACGTGTTCACTTGGATTGGAAGTTGTGTCAGCTGAATTACATACATATTTTAGGTTTAGGACTAGCACAGACAGACTCAATACACATAAATCCGTGCTGTAACTGCATTGGCCCACCGAGATATCTTTGGTCCCTTTTACCCACCAGAGTTATCTTGCTGAGCCTTGTCTGCTGTATTGTTTCTCTTTTTATTATGTTTCCTATTGTGCCCTTGTCTGTCCACAGTTTTATGTCTGGTGCACTGTTACATGTGGTCTCACCTTCCATATGGATGTTCCTGTTTGCTGATGCTGTATTCCTCTTTTTATTCTTATCTATTTTTCTCCTTTCAAATTGAGGTCCGATATTCTATGCACTATCTCCTTCAATCTATTTTCCCTTTTTTCATAATCCTTATTTTTTGATTTTTTTTTGTTTACTTTTCCTTATTATATATTTTGCCTCCATTTGTGTGCCTCTCATCTAACTCTCTCCATTTTTTACTGTCAATATTGTTGTATAGTCTACAGTTTTAATTTCGTTTGCGTTTTTTAGTTTACCTCTCCATTTGAGTCCACCTTTCCCGGTGCAGTTCTTTTCCAGCAATTTCGTTGTATCACTTTTCCAACGTTCATTTCCTGCTTTTTGTTTTTCTTGATAATATTCTTGATTCTTGATTGCTTGATAACCCAACAAAATACCCACATATCCACCATCACCCACAAACAGTACACAACTCTATCCTATACCAATAACCAATACACTCATCACTGAAAAGATGGTTGTAGAGTCTGTACGGATTGAGGTCCTTAGCATAGAAACCCAAGAAGTAGGACTGGTGGTGAGGTTCAGTTGGCTTCTAATGATGACCTGGTATTATGGTAAATCCTAATCCACCTAAAAACATTCAAGGCGCTCTTCAACCCCCTGTCTGCTTTTACGTTATCTCTGAAAAGGGGCTCAGGGGAGAGACACCTTCAGGGCACACAGCTGTGTGCAGAGGGAGCTGCAATTCATTACTCCTAGATGACTTCAGCTTTTTCAATTATGCTTAAGGGTGCTCTTTGTGTTTTGTTAAGAATTTAAAAAAGGCACCAGGTAACAAAAGCATTATGCTGTCACGGTAGAGGACATGATTTTGTCCTTTATAACAAACATCCTTTTATGACGTGGGACTTTCCACATATACCTTTTTTCATGAGATTATTAATATCCAATCAAATGTTCCACTCATTTAAATGATCATCAAAATAAATGGCTGAATTGGCCAATGGCATGATTTTGAACATGCCACAACCTTTAGGTCAAGCTCAGCTCTTAGTCATAACCCACTGAGCTTCACATGCATTATTGTTATTCTCCATTGCAAGTTGTAATTTGTCTCCACACTTAGGGTCATATTATCAAGGCACAGCGTTAAAATTATCGCCGCTTTAGCGGCAGTAAACTGCACCTGAAGCGGCAATAATGGGCTTGATAATACCCCCTTGAGAATTCCAATAGAAGCCCATGTTCTGCTGTGAACATGGGCTTCTATTGGAATTCTCAAGGACGTATTATCAAGCCCTTTGTCGCCACTTTAGCTGCAGTTTTCTGCTGCTAAAGGGGCGATAATTTTAACACCGTTCCTTGATAATATGCCCCTTAGTTTCACATTTGGATTTAGCCAAGACCTTTTGATTTTACACAAATTATATGTGTAATATACTTATTTCAGCCAGCACTCTTCATCCATGGGCCTGTTAATGCATTATTCGGATGTTTTCTTCCTCCCACTACAGCATAGAGCAAGGAGCACTGGTTCATCTCACTTTAGTCATTGATTGACTTCACTGTGAGTAATGGCATTCTCCTCTTTCACAAGGTGCACATCCTGACAGAAAGTAGTTCCATCAAGTGCCATCGATAACTGTGGCGATATGTGCTTTGTTGAAACTATACATATTTTTGCCTTTAGCCAAAGTGTTGTTTCTAGATTGATGAGTGCCTAGCAGCTGCCCCAGCAATAAAGGTTTAGAAAGACTCTGACAAAACAAAACAAGCATTGACACAACCAAAAAAGGCTGGCAGCCAGCACCAAACATCGTGGCGTTGCTAGTGCTTGTTTGTAGTTGTAGTCCTCACAGAAGCAAGATTGGTAATAACCGCTGGGTGTTGCTAGGGTGTGTAGTTGGTGTGGGACTTGTACTGGACACGCTTTGGTGTCGTCTTGGGTGCTACTATACTGAATTTCAGTGTAACATGTTTCACTGTTTTAAGATTTGTTTGTATTTTAGTAAGGGAATCTGCTGATGGAGCAATCGCTCACACATTCACTAATAGCAAGCAGATTCTGGGGCTAAAAGTTGTGACCTGCAGGTCACACATCAATCTATGCAGGCGGTGCAGTAGCCACAGATTCCATACGATGTCTGCAGTAGTTGCATTACCTACAGAACTTTCTCACTGGGAATAAAACAATCAAGCTCCATATGACATACACAGCTCTGCAATAGGTGAATTTATTCGTTGAACTTTCTCACTGGGATTAGAAGCTGTGACCTGCAGTTAATACACATATGCACTGAATTACTTGTTCACTTGGATTGGAAGTTGTGTCAGCTGAATTACATACATATTTTAGGTTTAGGACTAGCACAGGCAGACTCAATACACATAAATCCGTGCTGTAACTGCATTGGCCCACCGAGATATCTTTGGTCCCTTTTACCCACCAGAGTTATCTTGCTGAGCCTTGTCTGCTGTATTGTTTCTCTTTTTATTATGTTTCCTATTGTGCCCTTGTCTGTCCACAGTTTTATGTCTGGTGCACTGTTACATGTGGTCTCACCTTCCATATGGATGTTCCTGTTTGCTGATGCTGTATTCCTCTTTTTATTCTTATCTATTTTTCTCCTTTCAAATTGAGGTCCGATATTCTATGCACTATCTCCTTCAATCTATTTTCCCTTTTTTCATAATCCTTATTTTTTGATTTTTTTTTGTTTACTTTTCCTTATTATATATTTTGCCTCCATTTGTGTGCCTCTCATCTAACTCTCTCCATTTTTTACTGTCAATATTGTTGTATAGTCTACAGTTTTAATTTCGTTTGCGTTTTTTAGTTTACCTCTCCATTTGAGTCCACCTTTCCCGGTGCAGTTCTTTTCCAGCAATTTCGTTGTATCACTTTTCCAACGTTCATTTCCTGCTTTTTGTTTTTCTTGATAATATTCTTGATTCTTGATTGCTTGATAACCCAACAAAATACCCACATATCCACCATCACCCACAAACAGTACACAACTCTATCCTATACCAATAACCAATACACTCATCACTGACACAACGCAAATCAACACCATACATAACTACATCCCACTCAGACACAGTCTCCCTGCTGTAATTACACCTAACAGTCCACCTTTTATCACTAACAAATATATAATGATCCTTCCATCAGTTGTCCAACAAACACCCTCCTCTCCCTTCTACCATAATAACACTAACACACAACACACACACTGCACACCACCACACTTTGTAACTCTTGAAACAAACCAGTCTAAGATAAACACTCTCACCTCTACTTCATTCCCTCCTACACACAATATACACTCTACTCATAAACACATCACCGCCCCATCTACTTCACAACCTCCTCCCACAAACAATACTACACACCCAAATCCAGTGCATGAAACATATACATCAGCACCACTTTTCACTACACCTCAAATGCAAAACATATCACACACACCAGCACAACAAGATATTCAGAGTGCAACACCTCATAATACTTACCATCACAAAATACATACATATACCCACCTTTCAAAGCACACAAAGGAACAAGCTCGAATGCCAAGCTTTCACTCTTCACCACACCTAACACAGATACAGCAATACAGCACCTCTCTTCTAACCACCTCTCATCCATTGGACAATTTAGAACATTACGACATGACCCACATGCTGCACCACCTCCCCTGACTCATACACCTTCCGCCTTAAACACACGCAAAAAATATAAGCAACATGCCACACCTCACAACTTTGCTTCCCCAAGTCTACCTCACAACAATGTTACACCATAAAAGCAACACAGCACTCCAACTCACACTCAAACACCATCTCCAACACATACACATGCAGACCCTTCAAAATATCTTCTTAGCATGCTGGATGAGGAACACGATACAGAACAGCTACACGATTGCTATCCTAATACACCTAATACCAGCACTAAAAACACACCTGCTACACACCCACACAATAATGATCACTCTTCTACAAAACCAAGTCCCACTATCACCAAAGGCCACTCGCTACACTGTCTACTCATAAATGCTCGATCCGTCTCTAAAAACAAGCATCACATCTACGACCTTCTCACCGATGCAAAACCAGACATACTATTCATAACCGAATCATGGTTGGGAGAGGATATGGCTCCAGTCCTACATGAAGCCATTCCTCTAGGCTATCAAATAATCACTCAAAATCGTTTAGCCAAAAAAGGAGGTGGTCTAGCTGTTGTATTCAGGCAAACAATACATAACACTAAAGTTGACAAAATCTCCATAAAGAATTGTGAGGCTCTTCTAACAAGATGCAATTCTACACCGTCTTCCACCTGTAACTCCTGCTCCTTTACAGACCTCTACCTAGCAAGGCAATATTCCCAGACACACTTCTAGACACAGTTTCAAACCTGATAACAATACACTCCAACCTATGCGTTCTGGGTGACCTTAACATTTGGTTTGATAAAACCAATATGACCCATCCAAAAACAATAATCACCGGCCTAGATGAATTGAACCTGCATCAGATTGTCCCCAATCTGACACACAATGCTGGACATATCCTAGATGTCATTTTTGCTAATACTGAACTAGTTACCTTTCAAACTATAACTCCAGTGACATGGTCAGACCACCACTTGCTTGCTTTCGAAAATAAAACACTAAGCCACTCACCTAAAACTACCTTACATCCATCCACCTATTGGCCGCGGAACAAACTCAATTTGGAACACTTGGAAACACAACTAACATCCAGTATAAATCTGGAAACCATAAATTCTATTCAGAATCTATATGAGTGGCTACAGGAAGCTTTTGACATCCTAATACCACTCAAAACCACACAACAGAGCAAAAGAAAAAAAAGCGCCGTGGAGAAACATAAAAATAAAAGACTTAAAACAACAAATTAGAAAGCTGCAACATACCTGGCTCAAAACAAACGCCAAACAATACAAACCTCACCTACAAAAAATTAACAGATTATATAAGTCGGCTATCAAAAAAGCTAAGAAAAGGTGCTATTCAGACAGAATTCAAAACGCTAAATGTGCAAATAAAGAATTCTATAAAATAGTCCATGGATTTCGAAAACCAAATTGCCTAGAAGTAACTCATCCTGTTACTCAAGATTTCACAGACAAACTGGCAAATCATTACACGGACAACGCAGACACGTTGGACTCGTACTTAAAACAGAAACAAAGCACCAGCACTAACCCTTGTACAAAACAACTATTCAAGAATGCTCTAATCAAGCCTCTCCGTTCCTTCCAACACATCTCACACAATGAATTTATGGACCTGGTCAAAGCAAGCAGGCCTGCCGGCAGCCCTTCTGACCCCTGTCCGCCACAAGCTTTCAAGACAATTCTTTTAACAATCTCTGCTGCCATTCCAGTAAGAAGAATCATCAACGATTCCTTAACTACTGGAATATTTCCAGAAGAACTCAAAAAGTCATACATACCCCCTTTACTGAAGAAAAAAACTTGGACCCGCTGAACCCTGACAACTACAGACCCATTACAAATGGAACTTTCCTGGGCAAACTGACAGAAAGAGCAGCGTTCGCCCAGATGTCACAATTCATTGAAGAGAATGAAATACTTTCAGATTTCCAAACAGGATTCCGTCCGGGAAGAGGCACTGAATCTGCCCTCCTTGCCATCTGGGATGACCTAAAGAATACAGTTGACCGCAACGGGGTTGCTGCGCTACTCCTCTTGGACCTCTCAGCTGCCTTTGACATGGTTGACCATGACACTCTGAAACAAAGACTTTATGATGCCGGCATAGAAATGAAATGAAATGAAATGAAATGAAATGTATATTTGTAAAGCGCGATTGCTGCCCTGAGGCGTCCAAGCGCTAGCGGTAAGTATGATTTGCTTAACAGAAGGAAAACGCTGAAGAATTACTGAGGAACCTTAAAGAGAAAGGTCTTCAGCTGTTTCCAAAAGGAGGAAAGGTTAGGGTTGGACCTAAGTTGCAGGGGAAGTGAGTTCCATAGCTTGGCGGCTAGAGGGAACTGCTCTAGACTGGATCACGTCCTACCTTCGAAACAGAACTAATGTCATCCACACCCCACCTTTCTCTTCCAAACCATACTCCACAAAAGCAGGGGTCCCGCAAGGTTCTATCATCTCGCCCATTCTTTTCAACATCTACATGAAGTCTTTACCAGTACTGATCAATAAATTTCACCTCACTTTCTACAACTATGCGGATGACACGCAAATACTCCTTCAACTGCTGAGCTGTGGATGACTTGGAGCCATCTCAAATTGAATGCTTCAAAAACTGAAATACTCATGTGTTGTGATTGGAAAAATTACAACCTGCTTGCCGCATGGCCTGATGAACTGGGATCACTGCCTAAAGTATCGAAGGAAGTAAGAGACCTTGGAATGACCATGGACTCCAAGCTGTTGATGAATGTGGATAAACTACCAAAATCAAGCTTTGCTACTATAAAAACGCTGCAACAAATTTTCCCTCATTTGGGATTTCCACACAAGGTCCAAGCTAACATCTCCCTTGTTCTAGCCAAACTCGATTACGCCAATAGCCTCTACCACGGATCACCTTTAACGACCATGAAAAGACTACAACGGATTCAGAACTCGGCTGCCAGACTACTCTTGCATATCAAACCACGAGACCACATCTCCCCTGCCATGAAAGCCCAGCATTGGTTACCGGTTGTCAGAAGATCCACGTTCAAGCTGCTTTGTATTACCCACAAAGCCCTACATTGAATAGGACCACTCTTCATCAGGAATGAAATCACCAAACACATTCAAAAAAAGTACCTAAAGGAGCATCTCGCCTCAAAATCCCACCATACAAGAAAAAAATCATGGGTGGCACATCCTGCTCTGTTCAAGCAGCCAAACTATGGAACTCTTTACCCCCAACATAAGATCCACCGACAACCACATAAGATCCACCGACAACCACCTTATCTTCAGAAAACTACTCAAGATTTGGCTCTTCCCCACATAAGCACCATACGGAAACAGAAATTTACAGCATATCCCTCTGTATATAAGCATTTGTTTTCACTATAGATATGTACCTATCTTTGTGGATTACTTTATAAAGCTTGTAAAATAATTATGTTATTAAGAGAAAATATATATATATATAATAATAACAATAATAATAATAATAATAATAATAATAATAATAATAATAATAATAATAATAATAATAATAATAATAATAATAATTATTATTATTATTCATCAATACATAAAAATCATCTTTGGTCTACATGTACACATTTCCATTGTGCATCTATGTACCTTCCATGTACTTGGATCTGTGTGTCTGTTACTTTTCTCCTGAAAAAGCATTTCCAATGCACTACCCAATTTCTCATCCTGTGCCTCTATCAATATATTTAATCTAAATATACTTACTTCCTTTATGAATCTATATACTTTCAATGTTCTTATGGATCTATATATTTATCACTTTCTTCTAATTTAGCATTTCCAATGCACTAGCCTATTTCTCAGCCTATACTTCGCTCAATATATCTTCTAGCCCAACCTTCTGACTCATCTCAAACTTCTTTCTACTACTCTTTCCAATGCAGGGGCCTCATTTATGAGCCCTTGCGTCACTTTACGCTGCCGGTGCATCACTTTTTGTGATGTACCAGTGGCGTAAAAAATGCGCCTTGTTGCGCCATATTTACAAAGTGACGCATCTAGGTAGATGCGTCACTATGTAAACCCCTGCGCCACATTATACCTGCGCCAGGTATAATGTATGCAAGGGGGGCGTATTGACGCAAGAAAGGGTTGTAGAAGTGACGCAGTGAAATCTATGAGATTTCACTGCGTCACTTCTAGGACGCCGTTGCGTCAAAATCTTGCGCCTGCCTCACAGCAGGCGTAAGACAGACGCAAGCCCTTTCACATGGGCCTTGCCCCATGTGAAAGAATGCATTGCTGGAGTTGCGTCACTTTTGTAACACACTGAGCAATGCGTCACTTTTGCGCTTACAGATACGTCAGAAATACTGACGTATCTGTAACTCCTTGCGCAATGATGCGTCATAATGTAAATATGACGCATCATTGGTGTCGCAAGGAGGGCGCAATGAAAAGTGACGCATCGCTGTTTTCACGCAGCGATGCGTCACTTTTCATAAATGAGGCCCCAGCATCCTATCTCTCATCCTATACATCTATCAATATATCCCTTACATCCACTCTCTCATTTATCCCAAACCCCATACCACTACTATGATCGCCAAAATAACCCTTTCTGGACTCTCTCCTGCTCTACCCCTCCTTGCATCATCTGACACCTCTTTTTACTACACCGATCCCCTAAAATCAAACCTTTCTAAACTCTCCCCTCTGACTCCCTCCCTCCAAAAGTCCTTTTAACTCATCCAAAAGCCTCTTCCTACTGCTAAGACCTAAAAAGAAATAATAAAAAAAATCCTTCACTCTTTCATCCATTCACTATCCTTTTCAAACAAAATTAACAGACTAACATGTTCACTTCTCAAATTCCATATTCCATATTCAACTATACTAATATACTGCCCAAATAACTGAATAACATATCTACTACTCAAATTACTTCATATACTATACTAATTTTCAACACTAATCCTTTATGGGTTCCGGAGTGGCGTGCTACTCGCCAAAAAAAGCGCTTCAACACCCATCAGGGGTAAGAAGAGCTACATGAATGCAAATCTTTGTTCCCCTTTTATCCCTCCACTATCCTTCTTACTCCAAGTAACAGACTAATATCCACCACTGAAATTACCTCATATTTCACCATATTAATTCACCAATAATCCTTTATAGGTTTCCTGAATAGCGTGCGTCAACAAGCGATAAATAAATACAAACCTTTGTCCTCCTCTATCCTTCTGCTATCATTCCAAAACCAAAGTACTGACTCACCTATCCACCACTAAAAATGTACTTGCATGTTTCACTATACTAATTCAACACTAATCCTCTATGGGTCCCGGAGTAGCGTACTACCAGCCGAAAAAGCGCTTCAACGCCTCATCAGGGGTAGTAGGCGCTATATAAATGCAATTACAATACAATACAATACCTCTTTCTCTCCTTAAAGTCATTTCCCCTCTATTTTCTTTGTTAAGCCCAATGGGGAGGAAAGGACTGAAGGATTCGGCCCGAGGATTACATTCCTCTGTGGTACCGTAAATGAAGCATCTAGTTGAGATAATGGTAGAAAATATATCACAGAAAATAGACATTGGGAAAGGGGAATCTCTTTCTGGGGGGTCTTTGCAGTGCTCTAAGTGGGATAAAAAATGAACTGCAATTTATTATAGTATTTGCATATGGAGGATAACTTGATAGAGGTGAAGATGACTCCTCTGGTCACTCATGCACAACATCAAAATGCTTCCAACATCTTATCACAACAAATTATCTTCTAACAATGCACGATTTAGAACGCTACCTGTCAATCATAAGCCCCTACGCTCCACAATGAGGTATGAAGCATATAATAAGTATAATGCAGCACTTGGACTATTTCATTCTTCACTCCCCTTTAGGCTGCAAAACAGTTTGTCAGCAGGCAGACTGTCAGAGGGATGCTGTTTAGTGCCAGAGCACAGAGCAGCTAGATGGGAGGAGCAGGAGAGTTGGCTGGAGTGTTACCATCCAAAGGCAGATGAGTTGAGAGCTATGATCATCACTGTCCGCTGCATATCACTCAAACATCAACATTTAAGAGGGGGTCCTATTTCCTGCTATTAACATACTGGTCTTACTTGAGCATTTTAGATTACAATAGGAAGATATGCATTATTACATTTAAAACAAGTTAAAACTGCTATTCAGGCCCTCCTAATGGGGGGCTTTTGAAACATTGACACTAATTAAATCATATCCATTCCAGACTTCCAGCCATTATAGTTGGAGCATCAGGATGTCAAACTCATTTTCAATTAAAAAGGGAATAACCATTGGTCATACAAAGATATCACTCATGACGGGCCACTTTCCTAATGGAGCGAAATGATTTGACCTCATATTCATCACTACGCATATTCCTTCCCTCCAGTAGTTTAGGCTCGCAATCTGCAGCAGTCATAAATTGTGTTTTTTTCTTTTTGTTATTGTTTTTTTTGGTTATCTCAAGTGTTCATAAGTCATTTTTGGTCGTTTTTAGGTCTCGGCCTGCGTAGGCTGCGCTTGCGCAGTCTCGCTGCCGAGATTTTATGTTTTTCAGTAGTGGGGCTAGAACCCGCCCTTGGTCTCCATTGGCTGGCTTCCTAAACGGAGGCTAGCCATTGGAGAAGATGGGCGTCTGTCCGTTGAAGCCCCGTCTTTTTCGGATTGAGGGGCGTGTTTTTTTAGGTTCTTTCTCTCCTCTTCCCATTGGCTGGAATTTTGCATTCCAGCCAATGGGAAGAGGAGAGAAAGAAAAGCACGCCCCCCAGTCCGAAAATCACGGCGCGTTTCTCCGAGGCATTTCTGCATGACCTCGGAGAAAAAAGATGGTGTTCATGGCATCATCCCCGTCTACTATGGTTTCTGATTTTACTATTTAATCTCACATTTGGAACTCCAGAATGTTGTTGTGCAGTGCTCACTGTAGTTAAAATGAAAAACAGCACAGGCACTGCAAAGTTGCTGTCTTATCCCAGAAACAAAGATACAATTTTATGTGACTTGAAGGATATTTACATTGTACTTTGTCACTGACATGTTTAAGTTGGAATATTTGAAAGGGGGAGGTTCACCGCACTAAAATAAAGTTTGTCGGGCGATGGTAAAAGTCACTCTATGGAGTTTAATATGAGAGGTCCTCGTCCTGAAGGCACTAAACTAAAGTACTTCATTGCAGAGTTAACTTTTGCTGTTTGACGTCATGACATCTCCCTGGAAGTGTGCGGGAGATGCGATCATTGCTGCCACAGTGGGAGAGGAGTGGGTGGAGTGACGCGAGCTCCAGTAACTCGTGCAGCGATCACCCCCGCAGGAGCAGCACTTTCCCTTTGACCCGCACCCTCCCCCCCGCTCCATGGCAGCCCATCTCCCTCCCTCCATCTCTCGCTCCTCAGGCCGGCCGCCTTACTGGGGAAATTGTAACTGCAGCTCCAAGGGGGGCCTGGTGTCGCTGTCCTTCATGCGGAGCTGGGAGCACACCACGCACCGGAGAGGGGAGTGAAAGGAGAAGGGGCAGGAGGCGGGCAAGAAGGTGCAGCAGTCCTGGGAGCAGCGAGTGTAGCACGCGTCCCTCTGCCCTGAAGGGCCCGAGCCAGCGCTGAGTCTCTCCTGGTCGCTGACGCCGGGGACAGGCACGGTTTGTCACTGATTTTGTGGATTGTTGTTTGGCTTCTTGGCGCTGGCCGTGCGGCGCTGCCAGGGAAGGCTGCGCTGAGATTTCCCCGGGCAGCCGCTGAACTAGATCCGATGAGCTGACTGCCCCGTCCGCCTACGCAGCGCCTTCTCGCGCCCCGGATGCTGGCTCGGCCGAGCTTTCCCTTTTTATTTCCTGGATTGCAAGCGCTGTGATTGGCCCGCACGCAGGAACCCGGGGAGATGGAACTTATGTGACCACCGGCCCGCAACTTGGATAACGCAGGTAAGCTCTACCTCCACCCCTTGCCCCCTTGTTGAGTGCTAGCTTTTCTTGCCTCTGTTCCCTCGTTGTGATTGTTTTTCAGCTCTCTGTTACCTCGTTGTGATTCTGCCCTCTGTTCCCTCGTTGTGATTCTGCCCTCTGTTCCCTCATTGTGATTGTTTTTCTGCCCTCTGTTCCCTCGTTGTGATTCTGCCCTCTGTTCCCTCTTTGTGGTTGTTTTTATGCCCTCTGTTCCCTCCTTGTGATTGTTTTTCTGCCCTCTGTTCCCTCGTTTGATTGTGATTCTGCCCTCTGTTCCCTCGTTGTGATCTTTTTTCTGCCCTATGTTCCCTCGTTGTGATTGTTTTTGTGTCCTCTGTTCCCTTGTTGTGATTGTGATTCTGCCCTCTGTTCCCTCGTTGTGATTGTTTTTCTGCCCTCTGTTCCCTCATTGTGATTCTGCCCTCTGTTCCCTCGTTGTGATTATTTTTCTGCCCTCTGTTCCCTCGTTGTGATTCTGTCCTCTGTTCTCTCATTGTGATTCTGCCCTCTGTTCCCTCGTTGTGATTGTTTTTCTGCCCTCTGTTCCCTCATTGTGATTGTTTTTCTATCCTCTGTTCCTTGTGTGTGGCTCTCTGTGTGTGAGTGGCTCTGTGTGTGTGTGTGTTGGGCTCTGTGTGTGTGTGTGTGTGTTGGGCTCTGTGTGTGTGTGTTGGGCTCTGTGTGTGTGTGTGTTGGGCTCTGTGTGTGTTGAGCTCTGTTTGTGTGTGTTGGTCTCTATGTGTGTGTGTTGGGCTCTGTGTGTGTGTGTGTTGGGCTCTGTGTGTGTATGTGTTGGGCTCTGTGTGTGTGTTGGGCTCTCTGTGTGTGTTGGACTCTGTGTGTGTGTGTTGGGCTCTGTGTGTGTGTTGGGCTCTGTGTGTGTGTTGGTCTCTGTGTGCGTTGGGCTCTGTGTGTGTTGGGCTCTGCATGTGTGGCTCTGTCTGTGTGTGTGGCTTTGTCTGTGTGTGTGTGTGGCTCTGTCTGTCTGTGTGTTTGGCTCTGTCTGTTTGTGTGTGTGGCTCTGTCTGTCTGT
This sequence comes from Lissotriton vulgaris, assembly GCF_964263255.1. Taxonomy (NCBI): domain Eukaryota; kingdom Metazoa; phylum Chordata; class Amphibia; order Caudata; family Salamandridae; genus Lissotriton; species Lissotriton vulgaris. The sequence goes on from NW_028248477.1 coordinate 40,690, forward strand.
GTGTGTGGCTCTGTCTGTCTGTGTGTGTGGCTCTGTCTGTGTGTGCGGCTCTGTGTGTGTGTGGCTCTGTCTGTGTGTGTGGCTCTGTCTGTGTGTGTGGCTCTGTGTGTGTGTAGCTCTGTGTGTGTGTGTGTGTGTGGCTCTGTTTGTGTGTGTGTGTGTGGCTCTGTCTGTGTGTGTGTGTGTGTGTGTGGCACTGTCTGTGTATGTGTGGCTCTGTGTGTGTGTGGCTCTGTGTGGGTAGCTTTTTTAGGTCTCGCGACCTATCAATACGCGCAAGCGCATTGAGCGGAGCGAGAATTTAAGTGCTCGAAATCCTCGTCAAACCAAGGGCTTCTTGCGCTGCTGTTTTCATTAAATTCACGTGAATCACGTGACCAAACAAGCACGCGCATTCACGGCCGCACAGCACATCAAAGGGCTTCTCCCAGCGTGCGCTGTGCGGCTTCTCCTCCCCTAATTATTCATGGCCGGCCGCAGGCCGGTCGTACTTTCAGTTTCCCGGCCGCTCTGCATTATCAGGTACGTGTTGCTTGTTCTGAGATTACTTTTAGTTTCTACCATGCTCGCTGGTTTAGTGTCTTTTTTTGTCTTTTTAAAAGATCATTGGCAGTTTTCCCATTCGGATTAGCTCTGCTGTGTGGGCTTTTGAAGGGTTGTGATTGAATTTGCTTGTTCATTCCCTTTCTCCATTCCCGTAGCTGGCTTTGCGGTAACCTGCCCGACTGTGTGTTCTTCCTCTTACAGAGAGCAGAATGATATATTTTATTTAATGTTTTTGGCGCTCTGCATTATCAGGTACGTGTTGCTTGTTCTGAGATTACTTTTAGTTTCTACCATGCTCCACTTTGTCTCCGTGCGTGTTAGGCTGTAAATAATGTTTCCTTTTGCGGCACCGACAGCGGAAGGGGCACTGGGTTATCTCCCATTCCCAGGGCCAGCACCGGCCCTTTAAACCCACAGGCCTCGCCCCCACAAGCTAGGGTTTCTTAAGCCCATCTGCAAGTGATGTCATAGCTAGGAAACCCAAGACAAGCCTCAGGATCCCTTTTCACAGAGTGAAGGACTGCAGGAAAGGAAGCAACAGACACACATCACACGGAGGCCTGGAGGAGGAGGGCTTATTTCAACAAATAGCACCGCTTGGGTAACTCAAACGTGTGATTCTCCTCTTTTCACAGCAGACTTGGCCGGGGAGCACTAAAGGCAGCAGCTCCAGACACGTCATGAGCTAAGAATGCGCCCTCGACTATCTTGTGCTCTAAATCTGGATGCACTTCTCTCTGGAGGACTGTCCGCTGCTTGCGTGCCTGGTGGGGCCACGAGAAGAATTCCAACTGCGCATGGAAATAAAATTGTTGAACACGGAAATCAAAAAGCGGAAGCCGCGTTTCCACGATTTTTGCAAATTTACTGTCCTTTGCCTTGCGCTTTCCTTCTACTCATCTCCAAGAGTTCCAATATTTGTGGGAAATAAAATGTAATGGTGCTAAACGTTTTGTTACAAGAACATAAGTTGAAAGCACGCACTGAAGCTCAAGGGCACAGGAATTGCAGTGCTGCTTTAATAACTGGGCCTCGCCATCACAACCTTAAATTCTATAAAGATTGCGGTTGGCCAATTGTCATAGGACCATCCCTACTAGTGAACATGATCACATTTATAAAGTCTAAAACATGACAGTTTAGGCATCTAGCTCGGTTGATCGCTGTGGTCAGTTCAAAGTCACCATATGAAACTTAAGTACCTAAAAGATCACTGCAAACATTAAGTACATCCACTTAAAACCCCATAAAGTAGCAGTAAATGAAACTGTCAACAGAGAGCCTACACGAGACTTGCTGGCTTCTAGCAGTGTCAGAGACAACAGGTGTGGTAAACTGAACCTTGTCAACTACGTAAAAGAACTCCTCCCTCAAACTACTGTAATAAAAGCATGAATCAGGTGCAGAACGAGCCTTTCACAACCAAGCACATTGGCAGAGCAGCAGAAACTTCACTTAAAGCCAAATTCAGCCACTACTACTGAACACACAGAAATACCAGATTACTCCTTAAACTACTTAAGAGGAAATGTTTGACCCAATGCTATTCCAATCTTTTGACCAATCAAACTATCAGTATACTAGCATACATCCTAGAACATAAAAAAATAATCACATTACATCTAAAAAAAATAAGCTATTCAGAACAGGGCCTCTGCCCGGTTGAACCTACCTATACTTACCATTCAGTTTCAAGGATTAGACAACGACACTAATTTTAACCCCCCATGCCAGCAGTCTTCAAAAATAGAATTCACATGGTGAAAACTATTCTAAGGCGCAGTGACGAACAAGTCACCTTTCTATCCCTAGAATTATACATCAGGAAACACCCACATAGGAAGGAGGGAGCCAAACAGTCATTCTTACTGGAGGCGCTCAATAACATGTCCCAACTGATGTTTACTTTCTTTCTCTAGGTAATTAAGAGCTTCGCAAACTGTTTCTACCAAAACATGGAGTGTGCAATCAAAGATCAACAAGCACTGGCGTTGCCAATAGGTCTCGCAGTAGGAAAGTTGGAGCTATTACAATTGCAAATAGCAATGCCTTTTATTTTTGTTTTCATTTTAAAAACATAAAGTGCTTTGTCATTTACAAAACCAATAGCTCCAACTTTCCTACTGCAAGACCTATTGGCAACGCCAGTGCTTGTTTGTAGGTGGCTCTATGTGTGGGTGGCTCTGTCTGTGTGAGGGTGGCTTTGTGTGTGTGTAGGTGGCTCTGTGTGGGTGGCTCTGTGTGTGTGGGTGGCACTATGTGAATGACTCTATGTGGGTGGTTCTGTGTGGGTGGCTCTGTATGTGTGTGTGGGTGGCTTTGTGTGTGTGGCTCTGTGTGTGGGTCCAAATGCAATAGGTCTCGCATTTGCGAGCGATTAAGCTATTGGCATTGTAAATGACAATGCTATTTATTTATATGTTTTAAAAACAAAAACAGAAATAAAAATCATGTCATGAGCAATGCCAATAGCTCTAACTTTAACAATGCCGAGACCATTGCATTGTAAATGCTTGTTTTTTAACTGATTAGGAACTGCACTTAGTTTAATTTATTCTTACAGATTCTCCTTTGATGTGAAATCTCATGGTTACCTACTTTCGATGATTACTTGCAGATGTTTACTACTAGGGGTTGAAACGTCGACTTATGATAGTGTATGAAGCAGCTGTCAATTACAATGAAGGGACACATATGATGACGTATTCTCAGAAAGGTTTCTTCGCTTTTGTGAATTGTCTGCGGCCACATCGTTTATTTTTCACAAGTACTTGAGCATCGAGTCACTTTTGTTTACAAATCTATGATTATTGTAAAAAAAGTTACTTTGTTTGATTTTTCTAAGCTCACTACGCTGTCTGGGCGATTCGTTCAATGATTTGCAAATGTAATGTGAACCATGAGGATCAATGTGTTTAGTAGTAAACTTGGTCGGAGTTGGGGCTTCGGGCTTGGGGTAGCTGAGAGAGGTGCAAGAAATCCTGCCACATTTAGCCCCAGATGGCCAGTTCATGTAAAGCCTTGAGACTTCCTATTCCTCATACCACAGTTGCCTCTTCACACTGCATTCATTCAGCATAAACATTGAAGGGGGTCGGGGGTGTCACCTTTATCAATAATGAGGATGTCTGGTGGATGCAGCTGTTTGGGGCAGACTGTGCAAGTGCTCTATTAGGTACAGTGGAAGGGGTTTATATTTTGACTGATGTATGTGTGACTTGTGAGTGAAGGGTTGTGTATTTTGGTGTGGTGTACCGACATCTCATTGTATTTCAACATGCATTGTACTGACGTGTTACTTGTTCCTGCCAAGCTCTGTAGGCCCTGTCTGTGGAAGCATGGCATCTTATGTTATGTGATTGCTGTACATTGCTCAAATGTCTGCAATGAACAAAGAAATCCTTCCTACTGTATGGTTTGAGATCCGAGGGGCTGTGGGTTTCGGGCAACTCACCTGAGTTCAGTGATGCCGAGACAAGGGTGAAGACCTCAATGTGTTTGAATTTAGACACTCATTATGTTGCAAGATAAGGGTGGATGACGTGTAAGGGAATTGAACAAGCATTTGAAATGCAATCGGTCTCGCCTTTGGGACCTTATATGTATTTAGCTATGCAGCACATTAGCCTGGTGTTGAAACAACTACTGTTCTTTAACATGGAGGGAAAGTAAGGCACCGAACTGCGTGACACGCCAGGTGTGGGAACACATGGAGAGAAATATTGCCTTTCAGCGGGAAATGGTATAGTCCAAAGCTCTGCTTTTAATATAAAAACAGGGCCTTCGGTGGTCATATCACTGAAAATACATGATTTCAAAAAAATATTATTGTCTACGGGTGCTCGTGGAAGACAATTTCTATGGACTGGAATCTAGAAACTGCTAAAGAGATTCTGGTATTTTACTGACCTCTGCTGGTCGTTCTCCATCAAGAAAGTTAAACAGGAGCAGTTGCCAGAAAAATTTAAAAAAAGAAAGTCCCTCAGCAGAACGCAATTCTGGTATTTTAATGACCTCTACTGGTCGTTTTCTATCAAGACAGGTAAACAGAGGCAGTTGAACAGACAAAAAAGTCCCTAAGCGGAAGCACACAAGTCCTAGGGCTGATCTCCAGAGCCCACAAAGTACATACACATATAAGTATTTACTAAAGTATATACAAGAGGTCTCAAATGCTCAAACTAAAAATGGAGGGACTGTTCAAGACTGGCTGAGCACAGGACTGTGGCAGCAGCCTAGACAGTTGTGCATTTGGCTGGAGGGTTATCACATTCTACATGACAATAGTTATATGACCAAAAGAATCACGCATGTTCAGAAGATACTTTAAGAAATATTTAAGTATCAGAGCAAGTCCGATGTGCAAGTGGTTTGAGAAAAAGGAGGCCAAAAAAAATAATAGGAACAGGGGCCTTCAAGTTTGAAAAGGCGTGTGAACGGGCTACATTATCTTTTTGAAGTGGTAGAGCAAAACATTTATCAAACTTCTATCTTTCAGCAAGAAAAGAGGAATTACTTGGGGCGCTGTTGCCTTCTGGGAAAGATGGAGCCACTGTAGGATGTCAGTTTAACATGTGACCTGGAAGGGGAAGAACAAGAAAAGTGAGGGAAGAAAATGGTGTTGTATTTCAATAAAGCACAAAAGAAAAATATTTCAGCACCAGTATGGTGGAAAATTGAAACTCGGTGAAGATGTTGCTGGATGCAGGACAAACTTATGCCATGAAGTGGAAGGAAATATAGAGAATTGTTAGATGTACATTCTAAAGTTGTAAACAGCATGGACATTGCACCAGAGGGTTTAGGAACGTACAATGAAAGTAGTTGGGTATTTTAAAAGAAAGGCAGAGCAAATTCATATATTTGAAAACTGAGAGATTTTGTGGGTTGGTAGCATCAGAGGTATCTCTACATTTTTCTGGACTCAATTATTAAAGACATGATGTAGCTAGAAACAAAGGACACGAGGAACAGTTGGGTGGTATTGAAATCCCTGAAGTATCATGAGAAGAGACTGAATCTAGTGGTGAATTTTGATTTTCATAGCATTCACTGTTTAGAAGATCAGGACTTTATTAAACACATGACGCCTCCGACTGTGAGCATACATCTTTATTGTGCATCCAAAAGCTGCAAGCCAAGAGAACCATTGCCATAGCAGCAAAGCAAAACATCACAAGGACGCCGATCCCTTTGGAATACAGCTGTTTTTATGTCTGCGGAAAAAGACGTTAAAAAAAGACCTAAAGTTTCAAACGTGTTGGTCTTACAATAATTTACTTCCTTTGAGATCACTGAACTTTAATTACAAGTTGTCAAAAGTCGTCTTTCCAGTAGATCCGCATATCTTCCAGAGTCTGTAAGTCATTTTTTAATCTAAGCTTTGAAAAACAAGACATAGTACTAAAGTTCTGCCTAACAAGTCACCACATAGCTGATGAAACCACCACATATATATAAACCTCTTTTACAGAGCGCTTAACTCGCCAAACAGAACAGCTCGAACAAACTCTTCCAATGCAAAAAGGATTAAATGGATGGCAGAGTATGAGTCTCCATATATCTTTGATAAATTCTACTTTTTCTAAACATTGAAAGCCATGAAAATCATAATTTTATGTCAAGAGAGAAGGCTCATATTCTTACCAAGTTCAAATCTTCTCCACATTCCTAGAACCATTTATAATCAGGTAAAATAGAAAGTTGCAAAGGTTGATAGATTCAACCAGTCACTGACTGAAGAACACGGATAAGTTCTGATCCAAGGCCCCTCCCCGCTGACGCACAGCCTTTGGCCTTGCGTAGTGTGCCGTTAAGTGTAAGGCCTCTCAGCCAACCCCTTGCATGGTACCCAAAACCCCGCTGCGCAGAGCCTTTGGTCATGGGCAGTGTTTGCAGACTGACTATATGATGTTACAATGTAAATGATGTTATTTTAAGTAAGACATACTTACTGACTTTGTCAAAGGGTCAGAACACCAAAATATATAATGTGAGCCAAGTGGCTTTATCAAGGGGTCAGTATATCAACATACATAGAGCAGACATATTGTCTTTGCCAAAGAACTCCAATGCCCCCTATCACTGCAAGCTCCCCTGCCAGCACCCAGACCAGGTGCAGCATGAGCTGGCATTACTTCCATCCAGTGGTAGCAGTTTTTGTTTCTGCTCCAGCCAGATGGGAGCAATTCTGTGCCTTCATGCACACCAGAACATGGGCAGTGAGAAACGTATGTGCTCCGACCTGGCAGGAGCAGAAGGCTACATCCCCCAAGATGGGAGCTGTTATAAACTGGACTCCTTTGCAGGTCCCCCCCACTTTTTGCCCCCATTTGGCCTGCCAGATGCTGGTTTTTGAATGATATTGCACTGGGATCTGCCAACCAGGCCCCATTGTCAGTGCCCGTCCCCTAAAAGTAATGTGAATTGATACACCCAATTGGCAAGGTACTTTGCCCCCCTATAAGTCTGTAGTATATGGTACCAGTGGTGCTGAGGGCAAGGGTGGAGAAGGAGTCACCAGGGCTGCAGCACTGATTTTGCCACCCTGTGTGACCCAAAAAAAGTGTGACTGCAGGACTGCCATTGCAGCCCTGCACAAGCAGCATGTCTGCTTGAGAACAACTCTGCACACACCATGTGCTACAGAACCATACCACTGCCTTATTGTGAGTAGGTCACCTTAAGGTTTTCCTCCTAAGCGCAGGAGGTAGAGTGTATTATATTAAAGGTGTGGATATATATTTTTATACATATAGATCCCTACAGCAAGCATTTAAAGCAAGGTTTTACTGTATGTGACCAGCTTTCCATAGAGTAACATCGTCTGGCTATCAAGAAAACTCGAGATAGTCAGCTCCATTATGGAACGACTGAATTGTGTTGTGTTTGGTGTCAACCAAAACTGTGCTTCTTCACCCCCAACACGATTCTCATGTCGGTGAACTGGTATGCATGTAGGTGCCACCCTGAGTGGGTGCCCACCTAATGTTTAGTGATCCAGTGCCTTGGCCGGCTTCACCTATCCATTTGCCGCCAAGGCAAGAGCCTGCCCTCCTGGTGGGATGTGCTAGCACATCCACAGGACAGAGTCAAAGGCCTGGGCAGGAAGTAGGTCACACCTCCTTCCTCCAAGGAGGGCTAGTGTTACAGTCATCAAGGCGGAGAGCCTCAAAGGCTTTCACCGCACTTGCAGTACAATTACTTGTTTCCCACTTGAGGACAAAGCCCTTCCTGCCCTGTCCATACAGACAGAAAATTACAAAAAACAATTTGATGGACAGAATGTAGATCAATGTCTTACATTCACCCCAGTACAAGGATCTGGGCCTAAATCCATCGTTTTTTGCACTCCACACCACCCTGGGTCAGATAATGGCTTTATGCAAATAAGCTCTGACCCTGTGCCCCATGGGAACAGTCCAGTCCGAACTACAACAGCCATATCTTTCCCAGACCGGAATCAAGCATCCGAGGACCGGACCGGTTTCGAGGTAACACCTCTCATCAGCCCGGCTAGCTTGACTCCAGTGGTGTGGAGGCTCTGGGACCCACGTCTGAGCTACCCCAGTACACTCAGGGAGAAAATTACAAAAAACAATTTGATGGACAGAATGTAGATCAATGTCTTACATTCACCCCAGTACAAGGATCTGGGCCTAAATCCATCGTTTTTTGCACTCCACACCACCCTGGGTCAGATAATGGCTTTATGCAAATCAGCTCTGACCCTGTGCCCCATGGGAACAGTCCAGTCCGAACTACAACAGCCATATCTTTCCCAGACCGGATTCAAGCATCCGAGGACCGGACCGGTTTCGAGGTAACACCTCTCATCAGCCCGGCTAGCTTGACTCCAGTGGTGTGGAGGCTCTGGGACCCACGTCTGAGCTACCCCAGTACACTCAGGGAGAAAATTACAAAAAACAATTTGATGGACAGAATGTAGATCAATGTCTTACATTCACCCCAGTACAAGGATCTGGGCCTAAATCCATCGTTTTTTGCACTCCACACCACCCTGGGTCAGATAATGGCTTTATGCAAATCAGCTCTGACCCTGTGCCCCATGGGAACAGTCCAGTCCAAACTACAACAGCCATATCTTTCCCAGACCGGAATCAAGCATCCGAGGACCGGACCGGTTTCGAGGTAACACCTCTCATCAGCCCGGCTAGCTTGACTCCAGTGGTGTGGAGGCTCTGGGACCCACGTCTGAGCTACCCCAGTACACTCAGGGAGAAAATTACAAAAAACAATTTGATGGACAGAATGTAGATCAATGTCTTACATTCACCCCAGTACAAGGATCTGGGCCTAAATCCATCGTTTTTTGCACTCCACACCACCCTGGGTCAGATAATGGCTTTATGCAAATCAGCTCTGACCCTGTGCCCCATGGGAACAGTCCAGTCCAAACTACAACAGCCATATCTTTCCCAGACCGGAATCAAGCATCCGAGGACCGGACCGGTTTCGAGGTAACACCTCTCATCAGCCCGGCTAGCTTGACTCCAGTGGTGTGGAGGCTCTGGGACCCACGTCTGAGCTACCCCAGTACACTCAGGGAGAAAATTACAAAAAACAATTTGATGGACAGAATGTAGATCAATGTCTTACATTCACCCCAGTACAAGGATCTGGGCCTAAATCCATCGTTTTTTGCACTCCACACCACCCTGGGTCAGATAATGGCTTTATGCAAATCAGCTCTGACCCTGTGCCCATGGGAACAGTCCAGTCCGAACTACAACAGCCATATCTTTCCCAGACCGGAATCAAGCATCCGAGGACCGGACCGGTTTCGAGGTAACACCTCTCATCAGCCCGGCTAGCTTGACTCCAGTGGTGTGGAGGCTCTGGGACCCACGTCTGAGCTACCCCAGTACACTCAGGGAGAAAATTACAAAAAACAATTTGATGGACAGAATGTAGATCAATGTCTTACATTCACCCCAGTACAAGGATCTGGGCCTAAATCCATCGTTTTTTGCACTCCACACCACCCTGGGTCAGATAATGGCTTTATGCAAATCAGCTCTGACCCTGTGCCCCATGGGAACAGTCCAGTCCGAACTACAACAGCCATATCTTTCCCAGACCGGAATCAAGCATCCGAGGACCGGACCGGTTTCGAGGTAACACCTCTCATCAGACCGGCTAGCTTGACTCCAGTGGTGTGGAGGCTCTGGGACCCACGTCTGAGCTACCCCAGTACACTCAGGGAGAAAATTACAAAAAACAATTTGATGGACAGAATGTAGATCAATGTCTTACATTCACCCCAGTACAAGGATCTGGGCCTAAATCCATCGTTTTTTGCACTCCACACCACCCTGGGTCAGATAATGGCTTTATGCAAATCAGCTCTGACCCTGTGCCCCATGGGAACAGTCCAGTCCGAACTACAACAGCCATATCTTTCCCAGACCGGAATCAAGCATCCGAGGACCGGACCGGTTTCAAGGTAACGCCTCTCATCAGCCCGGCTAGCTTGACTCCAGTGGTGTGGAGGCTCTGGGACCCACGTCTGAGCTACCCCAGTACACTCAGGGAGAAAATTACAAAAAACAATATGATGGACAGAATGTAGATCAATGTCTTACATTCACCCCAGTACAAGGATCTGGGCCTAAATCCATCGTTTTTTGCACTCCACACCACCCTGGGTCAGATAATGGCTTTATTCAAATCAGCTCTGACCCTGTGCCCCATGGGAACAGTCCAGTCCGAACTACAACAGCCATATCTTTCCCAGACCGGAATCAAGCATCCGAGGACCGGACCGGTTTCGAGGTAACACCTCTCATCAGCCCGGCTAGCTTGACTCCAGTGGTGTGGAGGCTCTGGGACCCATGTCTGAGCTACCCCAGTACACTCAGGGAGAAAATTACAAAAAACAATTTGATGGACAGAATGTAGATCAATGTCTTACATTCACCCCAATACAAGGATCTGGGCCTAAATCCATAGTTTTTTGCACTCCACACCACCCTGGGTCAGATAATGGCTTTATGCAAATCAGCTCTGACCCTGTGCCCCATGGGAACAGTCCAGTCCGAACTACAACAGCCATATCTTTCCCAGACCGGAATCAAGCATCCGAGGACCGGACCGGTTTCGAGGTAACACCTCTCATCAGCCCGGCTAGCTTGACTCCAGTGGTGTGGAGGCTCTGGGACCCACGTCTGAGCTACCCCAGTACACTCAGGGAGAAAATTACAAAAAACAATTTGATGGACAGAATGTAGATCAATGTCTTACATTCACCCCAATACAAGGATCTGGGCCTAAATCCATCGTTTTTTGCACTCCACACCACCCTGGGTCAGATAATGGCTTTATGCAAATCAGCTCTGACCCTGTGCCCCATGGGAACAGTCCAGTCCGAACTACAACAGCCATATCTTTCCCAGACCGGAATCAAGCATCCGAGGACCGGACCGGTTTCGAGGTAACACCTCTCATCAGCCCGGCTAGCTTGACTCCAGTGGTGTGGAGGCTCTGGGACCCACGTCTGAGCTACCCCAGTACACTCAGGGAGAAAATTACAAAAAACAATTTGATGGACAGAATGTAGATCAATGTCTTACATTCACCCCAGTACAAGGATCTGGGCCTAAATCCATCGTTTTTTGCACTCCACGCCACCCTGGGTCAGATAATGGCTTTATGCAAATCAGCTCTGACCCTGTGCCCCATGGGAACAGTCCAGTCCGAACTACAACAGCCATATCTTTCCCAGACCGGAATCAAGCATCCGAGGACCGGACCGGTTTCGAGGTAACACCTCTCATCAGCCCGGCTAGCTTGACTCCAGTGGTGTGGAGGCTCTGGGACCCACGTCTGAGCTACCCCAGTACACTCAGGGAGAAAATTACAAAAAACAATTTGATGGACAGAATGTAGATCAATGTCTTACATTCACCCCAGTACTAGGATCTGGGCCTAAATCCATAGTTTTTTGCACTCCACACCACCCTGGGTCAGATAATGGCTTTATGCAAATCAGCTCTGACCCTGTGCCCCATGGGAACAGTCCAGTCCGAACTACAACAGCCATATCCCAGGCACTCCACACCACTGGAGTCAATTACCTCGAAACCGGTCCGGTCCTCGGATGCTTGATTCCGTTCTGGGAAGGACATGGCTTTTGTAGTTCGGACTGGACTGTTCCCATGGGGCACAGGGTCAGAGCTGATTTGCATATCGCCATTGTCTAACCCAGGGTGGTGTGGAGTGCAAAAAAACGATGGATTTGGGCCCAGATCTTTGGACTGGGATGAATGTGTGACATTGATCCACATTCGGTCCATCACCTGTTTTGTTTGCAATTGCTGTCCATACAGACAGGCAGGAAAATTAGTTATTCAGGAGGTGTACACTTCCAAAAGGATAGCCACACCTTTAGGGTGGGCAAGGAGGTCTGTACAGCTGAGGAAGGGTAATGCCACTTTGGGAGACACTTATATAGAGGACTCTGGGTAGGAATGTGACATACACCCACAGTATGTTGTCACTACAGGGGCGGGTTAGCGTAGGGACCAGTAGCCCATTGGCCACTGTCCCTCACACCCTTAACCACTGCTAAATTAGGATTTAAGGGGCTGCCCCAACACCAGAACCTCAGTTATGTACAAAATTCAGAAGCAGGATGCCAAGGAGCAACTGTCGCCAATAACAGGATTTGAACTCTTCTAGAATGCAAAGAGAGGACACTTAAGTGCTCTGTAGGTGCTATATACTGGAACTGCAAGAATGACTGGGGTCTGTGGCTGAAACTCAACTTTGCCATTAAGAGGGATCCCAGTGGATTCCCAAAAACGAGTCAGACTTCCCTGGACTAGTGGGACTAGTCCCCTGCAAGTTGCAACTAAATTGTCAAGCTGTGTCACAAGAAGCGCCATCCACTGAGCCTGCTGAGAACTAGCCCAAAGAAAAGTGGTGAAGTGCATGCTGGGAGTTGTAGTGAAGCTCATACCAAGCTTAGAGATGCTACTGGATTCCCCCGACCTCCAGGCATCGAACTAGCTGTAGCCTACTTTTGTTGCAGACCAGGCTTGTTGATCTGCAGCCTGCTGACCAACCCCTGCAAGGACATGTAAACTTTGAGGGCAAGTCCTAGCAATACCGACCAACATTGGCACCAACACTGCTGTTGTGATCCTGCATCCTCAAGGTGGCAACATCGAGTGTGTGGCAAAGTATCTGTGGAGCGACCCTCCTGTGATTGGCAGCTGCAAGGCTGCCTCTGCACCCAGAGCCGCCGGACATCGTAGCAAAGTTGCAGCTGTGGAATCTGGGTCATAGGAGATAAAGGCTGCTACTCCGCAAGGGTAGAGTGTAGCTCTGTCACTAAGTGTTGTTTTGTAGAGTTCTGCATCTTTTTGACAGCTCCCGTCAGCATCAAGACACCTCTGCACCCCAGCTAACCTGGGCATGGTAAAGGAGAACTGAATGTTGAGGCTTGGCCTAGGGACCCACTAGAGCTTGTTTGAACACACTCTGCAAAGGACAGAGTGTCACCTGTGTTTTCCCCCATTCATTTCAATCGGGCCCCTTTGACATAGTTACTGCATTTATTTTTAAACACTTTAAAAATGTATACCTCTGTTTTATTTGAGATAGAAAGTTCATTTTGGTGTCTAAATTTATATAAAAATAAGCTCAATTTTTATAAAGTGGTGTTTGATTTCTTTTGTGTTGTCTCAATTCCTTATGCACCATAATGGTACTGTAAAATGCTTTACACATGTTACTTTGGTAATGCCTGACTGCTCTTTGCCACACTACCAGGACTGAGCTAAGTATTAATGTTGTTGATGTCAAGGATCATCCACTGTGTAGTGTGAGAATATTGCATAAGGCTTCCCAACCATGCTACATAATATTCTACATTTTGCAACAGGAACATATTAGACTTCTCTGCCCACGTTCTTGCAAGTAGTGAAGTTCCAGTGTCCCGGGGAATTGGTTCCTGGGGACACAGTGAGTGAACCACCCCCAGGAATATGGGGTACATGGGGCTTTTTAAGGCTCGGTGATGGAGGCTAGATACACCCTCCCCTACAGTTAGAAGTCAGCCCTTGGGGAGCATGTCCGCGCCCCTAATTTTAAAATCAGCCACAGATGATGGGGCCAAGGTGCCTCAAAGAGGTATGGGGAGGGAGGCTACACACACACACACCCTTTAATTTACATGTCAGGCTTTTGAATGGGGTCCCTGAAGCGTCAAGGAAGGTTGGTGGGGGGACGGCACACATGCACCTCTCCGAGTCCTAAAATGGCTGAAGCCACATGTTTGTTGATGTGGAGGCAGCCAATCAAATCTCATCTTAAGATCTGTTGGCTCCAAGCATCCTCCGCCGCATGAAATATACAACGTTTTTGAACCTTAGTTTCTCAAAAACTGCTGAATGGATTTACACCAAATCACATAAAGCAGGCTTTAACAGAAAAAAATCGAAAATTTTTCCAAATTTGGTGTAATTCAGGCCTGCAGTTTTTGTGGTATTAAGATATGTCTGTTCAATTTTCCATAAACAGCGCTGGCAACTCGCTAGACACACTACATCAACCATAACTCTCACTTTTACGATGCACTGCTTATACCCTTTCATATTGCATCACTTATACCATGTGAAATCATTACATTCATAACAGCACTTATGATATTTTAAATGACATAAGTTGTCAGAACACTGTGCATCCTAGAGTGGAGAGTTATAGTTGATGTAATGTGGCTAGAGAGTTGACAAGACAGTTGGCATGAGTTACAGTAAATTTAAGGTATAACTATAACTTTAGAATTTCTAATGTTTGCATAGGTTAAGGTGGGTTTGTATAGAAAGAACAAATAAAGTCATAGTAATTTGAAATTGATGCATAAATTATAAATTTAAGTTGTAACTATATCTTTAGAATTTTCATGTTTGTATAGCTTAAGTTTGGTTTATATTGAAAGAATATATGACGTGTTCCTAACTATCAGCTCCTTTGGGTAATCCGCTTTATTGCTGATACCAATATGTGACACTGCATACAATGCGTGTTGGCCAGCAGGCACCCTTATCAATTAGCGTGTGTTCATAACTGCCCATTATTAATTCCATTTTAAACTACATGTGAACATATAAAATATGAGCAATTAATGCACTGCAAGAGGATCCACATATTAGAACAGAATTAAAGTTTCATTGGGCAAAACTCATTTTGTGCAGTGTCACGGAATGGTGTAGAAATGAAACGCATTAACGAATGGAGCTGGAGTGCGTGTTTTTTTTTGTGATCCGTGCACAGGTGTGTGTTAAAAAGGAGCTATAATTTAATTAAGGAGTTTGCATATCTCTCTCTCTCTCTCTCTCTCTCTCTCTCTCTCTCTCTATATATATATATATATATATATATATATATATATATATATATTATTTATCTATTTATTTATTCATATATTAACTACCTAGTGCTTGTTGCCACTAGGTAGTTATAGTTAGGTTTGCTTTTCCATAGGCAGAGCGTTTTTGGTTTGCTAATAACTTTGGCCCAGTTTGACGAATCTTCACAAAACTTTCCAAAACAAAAGTTCATCCACCTCAGCTCCTTTCTGGAATGTTTTGGGGTGATACATCAAGCAGGGTCTGAGAAAAAAGGCAGGTCCCAAAATACTAAATCTCCAAGCATTTATTATAGGCGGCTTTAAGACAGACTACAAACAAAACCTGCTAAACCAAATTACACCAAAGTCGGCAGAAAGCTACATCTTGGTCCGCAGATTGTGCTTTCTGTGATTTGTTGTAAATCCATTCAGTAGTTTTTGAGATATTAAGGGTAAAAAAAGTGTAGATATTTGGACAATTAGGCTCGCAAGAGTGTCAGTGATTCTCGCAGGAGCACCTATTTCAAAATAGTATGAACATATGATATCCCAACTGGTATTACTTTAAGACAGTTAAACAGGATATGTTATAAACCTTATCAAGAAGGAATAGAGGAGACTCTTTCATAGTTGTAAATGTGCTCATGGCATCATATTTATCCAAAACAAGAAATGGACAAGTTACAGTTGTATCAGCACTGTAGTCAAACAAATAAATATAACAACCCTAATTGTACTTGGTGCTCAATTGGTGCAAGTGATGTACACGTTGGCGATGCAAGTGACAAAGTGATCAGCATGAACGGCGCAGGTGACTTGGTGCATGAATATATAATGTGAGTCGAGAAACAATATGGTTCCAGCGGAGTCGTGGTGTTTGGTTCTGCTTTGGGCTGGCTGTAGTTTAGATGAACCACATTGTATGTTGCGCCTGGGAATGCGCTGAGTGGTTGACGGCGTTTCGATCCTCATGAATTGGGATCTTCATCAGGACTGGGTTGGGTAGTAAGCAGTGCTGTACAGGGGGGTGGAATAAAGGGGTGGGGGTTCGAGAGAGGAATGGGGGGAGGGTATGCGCGAATAGGGCGAGCGTGAGTGAAGGTAAATTGGAGAGGGTGGCGGGCCCTAATGCTTACGCTTTAATCAAAATGTTAATGGTCAATAAGGGCTGTCGAATATCGGAAGAAAAGCACACAAATGTATATGAATCAAGGGGGCCCGATACTGAGACCAAGTAGGGCTCACGTTGGCCATTGAAGTGGAAAGGGAGGGGTGGAGGTACAATGAGACCTCGGAAGGGCTGGGAGAGCGATGAGTAACAAACTAATTGGACTACTTATCAGAGCGTATCGGGTGGGATGCAGAGAAGTCAGAGGGGGGTCTGCTGATGTTGTGCAGCGGCAGGTTAAGCGTGCGAGGTAGTGAAAAAATCTGGACTGGGTAAGAGAAGGGTGAAAAAAATATTTAATAATCAGCGCATGTCAGGCGGGCCGCAGAGTAATCAGAGGATTGTCTGCTGATGATGCGCAGTGGCGTGTAAGGTGCGTGGGGGAGCAGTCGGATCCAGAGACAGTACTGGGAGACGCATCTGGTCAGGTTCGCTCAGGGGAGCTGAAGGATCCGGGTCAATGTGGAGCCTGGGGGAGCAAAAAGGGGCATAAGTACAGTGCCCGCGGAGAGGGGGAGGGGGCTGACAAAGGATGGCATGATTTTACTGGTGGCTCATCTGAGGGCTGAGTGAATCAGGATAGATAATAATTAGCCCGTCGAGCGGGATCGAAGTACCATGCCCAGCGTCAGTCTGGGGATCGGGTCGGGTTCAAGTGAGTGATGTGGCGGGGGGATCAATCTAAAAAGAATGTAGCAGCCATTAGTATAAGGATTGCGGGATGGGTAACTGTACATGGCGGAGTGTGGGTGAGAAGGGTTGCGACGCACGTACCTTGTTTTAATCAAGATGGCGGGTCTGCGTCAGAGATAATCCAGGTAGTAAGGGCAGCGCGGGAGAATCAATCTGTAAGGAATGCGGCAGTCAATATAGGATCGCGGAATGGGAAGAGGGTTTGCGAGGGTGTATAGTGGGGGGGAAAGAGGCGGAGCACGTACCTCTCTGATGAGCGCTCGCATGACTGGGTCGGACTGAATCCAGGTTGCCAAGGGAGCGCCGGGGACTCCGGAAGTATGAGGCGGAGTCAGAGGGGAGTGGCAAGGTCACGTGTAGGAGAAGGGGGAGTGGGGAATGGCAACAGGGTGTGGTTGGGCAGCGTCAATTAACGTGCCTGGCCATGTAGTCGAATGACTAGGATTAGCGCAGCCTCCGGGTAAATGTGTGTTGTGGGCTAATACCGGAGAGAAAAGGATAAGTGATCAAACTGTTTCAAGTCACAGTTAAATCCAGACAATGACAGATACAATTCTGCTAACAAGTACAGAACTACCTGTGAGGCATGCATGTGGCAGACGATAAAATCAACTGATTGGCAACATTAGGTATGGAATGTTCCAAACTAATACAACCGCAATTGTGCGAACAATTTCGGAACTACATGTGAAGCATGAGGCAGACGATAAAATCAACTGATTGGCGGCATTAGGTATGGGATGATGTAACACAATTGGTGAATTTCATATAATCACAGTGGAACATAGTGTACAGTCGCTATCATAAAGACAAGGGGAGGAAATTGGGTATGTGGATGGAAACATCTCTGTACATGATCAATATGCGGTGGGGAGGCATGAAAGTCGAGTAAAGCAATAAGTCAAGGTAAAATGTGATGATGCCATCATTTATGACAATAATGTATTAGGTAGACATATACAGAAAGTCTGTTTACATTCAAAAACTGTGGATTGCAACAGGAGGAGAGGGGGGGAAAGAGGCGGAGCACGTACCTCTCTGATGAGCGCTCGCATGACTGGGTCGGACTGAATCCAGGTTGCCAAGGGAGCGCCGGCGACTCCGGAAGTATGAGGCGGAGTCAGAGGGGAGTGGCAAGGTCACGTGTAGGAGAAGGGGGAGTGGGGAATGGCAACAGGGTGTGGTTGGGCAGCGTCAATTAACGTGCCTGGCCATGTAGTCGAATGACTAGGATTAGCGCAGCCTCCGGGTAAATGTGTGTTGTGGGCTAATACCGGAGAGAAAAGGATAAGTGATCAAACTGTTTCAAGTCACAGTTAAATCCAGACAATGACAGATACAATTCTGCTAACAAGTACAGAACTACCTGTGAGGCATGCATGTGGCAGACGATAAAATCAACTGATTGGCAACATTAGGTATGGAATGTTCCAAACTAATACAACCGCAATTGTGCGAACAATTTCGGAACTACATGTGAAGCATGAGGCAGACGATAAAATCAACTGATTGGCGGCATTAGGTATGGGATGATGTAACACAATTGGTGAATTTCATATAATCACAGTGGAACATAGTGTACAGTCGCTATCATAAAGACAAGGGGGGGAAATTGGGTATGTGGATGGAAACATCTCTGTACATGATCAATATGCGGTGGGGAGGCATGAAAGACGAGTAAAGCAATAAGTCAAGGTAAAATGTGATGATGCCATCATTTATGACAATAATTTATTAGGTAGACATATACAGAAAGTCCGTTTACATTCAAAAACTGTGGATTGCAACAGGAGGAGAGGACAGAGTGTACAATGCAGGGGGGTGGGAAAAGAGGGTGGAAAGGGATGGGAAACAAACTTATGTCAAATCCAGAGTGTAAGGTGACGCTGGGCTTTAGACAGCAATGGTGCTATTCCACTCATCTATGGTATTCAGTCCATTGGTGACAGAATCACATAATGTCATCCATTTGCATTCGCATCTGTTAAGGAGGATTTTGATATCTCCACCTCTGGGGGGTAGCGTGATCTGTTCTATCACTTGCCAAGTGATGTCTGTGTCTTGATGCTTCTTCTCCAAGTAATGAGCGACCAGGGGTACAGTGATCACTTTGCAATTGATATGGCTCGTGTGTTGAATGATTCTGTTCTTGATGGTTTGGGTAGTGTAGTAAATCCATAAGACAGATGAATGAATAAATTGGATTTATTCAATTAAAACCTACACAGCTCTTCATCTGCCAGTGTCAACTGTGCTTGATCAGTTTGTCTCATGTATTGAAACATAACATTCCACCATGGACAAGATGCGATGACCTCACAAACACAGTGACAGCAGAACATAACAATTTCATTAAAGCTACAGTACACAACTTAACATGGCTTAGAATATAACATACCTCCTTTTCTTCCTAAAGGAAAAAGAAGCAGTAAGTGTGAACAACAATAATACATTGTCTAAAATTTAACTAAAACATGACATCAGGGAAAATTACAGAAAATAAAGAAAAAAAAACTAAATAAAGATACTACAATATAAAAGTGTATAACAGTGCCTAATCACAAAATCTACAAGGTAAATTAATAGATCTAGTACTCTTCCTACGAGATAAATTCATATTGCTGTCATGTACATCATGATTTCCAGAAACTACACTTGCTTTTACTTTTACAACTTTCGAAATACTCCACCAACACCCACCTTCTACTTGAATAGCATTGACACCAATTCGCACAATCTTGATGGGTTCACTATATTTACTCTTCCCTTTCTTTGTGTGAGTGGAATTCTTAATCCTAACAAAATCTCCCACACACAACGTAACCATCTTGACATTTTTCTTTTTGTCAAACCATGCTTTCTCCTTATTTTGTGTCAATTCAGAATTAGTTTCGACTGTTTCTAAAACGGACTCAACATCAACTAAAGAATGAGACCACTTACACATCCACCCCGGTCGAAAACTGGTATTAGCTTTCCTTCCCCTTAGTACTTCAAAAGGCGAAACATTCGTGGAGGAGTGCGGTGTTGCCCTATAAAACCAAAGCATACTTTCAATGGATGCAAAAACATCATGCCTGCCCTTTACTACCCACTTAACACAATCACCCATAACACAGTTCATTCTTTCCACAAGACCGTTGGTTTGTGGATAATAAAGTGAGCTTCTAAGGTGTTTGACTCCACAGGATTTAAGAAAAGTTTGAAATCCCACACTTACAAACTGAGTCCCATTATCTGAGATAATAAACTGAGGAAAACCTTCTCTCAAAAATACTTCCTTGAGAAACTTGATAATACTAGACGAATTAGCTTCCTTTACCACTTTTGCCTCAGGCCACTTGGATGTATAATCGATCAAGACAACAATGAACCTCATCCCCAAAGGTAAAACTTCATAAGGACCCATAATGTCAATACCCACTTTAACCCATGGGCTGGTAGGACATTCAATAGGAGACAAAGGTGGAACAACAACTTTAAGTGATTTTTCAGAAAAAGAGCACACTGGACAATTTTCAACAAACATTCGGATCTCACTATCCATGCTTGGCCACCAAAAATCTTGTCGTACACGACGTATTGTAAGAGATATACCTAAATGCCCCTCATGAGCTTCTTTCATAATGGTAGGTCTAAGACAATGAGGTGGAATAAGTTTCTCACATCTCAGTATTAAACCATCCTCAATTGAAATTTCTGACTCTACCTTCCAATATGGTTGTAATTTGGAAGACAAAGACTTCTCCTTTGGCAACCCATTCTTGATAAAATTGAACACTTCTTGCAACACCTTGTCCTTTAACAAAAATGCTCTCCACTCTTCCTCAGACCCAACTACTAAAATGGGTACATCTATTGATGCCACAAAACAATCCTCCTCGTCTTCATCATTTAAGTCTTGGAAACTTGTACCCTCACTCACATCATTACTCTGAGGATAACGTGACAAAAAGTCAGCTTGTGTGTTTTTACCACCAGAAATATGTGTGACATGAAATTGATATTGAAGTAACTTGGTAACCGTCCTAGTGATCCTAGGTGTACAACATTTGCTAGGACCAGCAGACAAAATAGACACCAGTGGCTTGTGATCCGTGATTAAGCTGAAATGCCTACCCCAAACATAAGGTCGATACTTATCAATAGCCCATACACAAGCCAACAGTTCTTTCTTTATGACAGAGTACTGAATTTCAGCACTCCTTAGAACCCTGGAGGCAAAGGCAACTGTATATTCTTTTTCACCAGAACGTTGAGTAAGAATAGCTCCTAAACCCACCTTGCTCGCATCTACAGTAATAAAACAAGGCAAATCAGGGTCAAAAGGTGTAAGAGCATCACTTTTCTTCAAAATATCCTTCACTTCCATGAAAGCACGATCACAGTCTGCTGTCCATAAAAATTTAGTAGAAAACTTGAGCAGATTACTAATGGGTCTAACTAGTGACGCATAGCTAGGGACAAATCTTGAATAGTATTCCAACAATCCAAGCAACAACTTAACTCCAGACCTGTCTTTAGGTACAGGTGCCTTCATGATAGCATCAATTAATTCTTGTCTTGGTTTGATTCCTTCATGAGAAAGTAAATGACCTAGGTATTCTATCTCACTGCAACTAAACTTGCACTTCTCAGTTTTCAATACAACTCCATTTTTAAAAAAAAATTCCAAGACCTTCCCAACAATGCTATCATGTGTTTCATCATCCTTGGCATATATCAAAACATCATCTTGGAAAACAAGAATACCCTCAACATCTCTCAACAAATTTTGCATCACCCTCTGAAATACTGAAGCAGCAGAAGCTAGTTCAAAAGGCATCCTTTTGTAGCGGAAAGTACCAAGTGGAGACACAAAAGCTGTTAAAGATCGTGATTCAGGGTGAAGCTCTATTTGATGATAAGAGAAAAATGGCCAGCAAGGGGTTTTGTTTTTCTAAGTTATTTACAGCACTGTTAGGACTTGTCAAGGTTTAATCACAGTACCTAAACATGAATTCAATCGGTGGCTGTTAGATTCAATTCAAATGAAACAGAAATCATAAGATGTTACCACACTAACATCCAGCTTTGGCAAAAGTGCTCAATGAAACAAGGAACCAGGGTTTATTGTCTAAAAGTTATTATTGAACTTCAAGGCAAAATATATCAATTTCTGTACAAAAACAATGAACAATCATAAAAAATAGGGTGCATACATGGATATAATGAGGATATTCAAGGTCTTGGTTGCTTTTCCTTGGACATATCCAGATTTAAGTCCAGACTGCTACGTCACAGTAGTTGATTGATTATAACTCAAAGTCAGAAGAAAATCAAAAGATGACTTGAGACAAACTAGGCAGAATTGGACTGAACAGGTCGACGTTTCGGTCTTATTATGGTTACTCCTAAGACCATCATCAGGACTACAAAGTGGTATATACAATTGATGACCCTCTGTAAGAGAACAACAGTGAATTACAATATGTACAGTATGAGTTGAATACCTGGTTAATGACATACATTTGTTATGACAAAACTGAAAATATTTACATTTTGGTATTTTGACTAAACATATTAGTAATACATTTCTCGCATTTCACATTTCATGAAAGATAAGTAAAAAATAGTCGGTGTGGCGACTAAAGTGTTTCATTATAGGTAAAGATAGATGACTTAAAAGGTTTGAATGGATTTTTTCAGAGCGGTATAGCCCAATGGGCATAGTCTACTTCGGAGGTTGGTTACTGAGCATTGAATTGCGGCTTGCACTTACTTTTGACAATAGAGACGGTGTCAATGAAAGGATCTTGGTGGCACCGGTGCTTGAAAATAGTGGCGCTGGAGTTAGGCACAGAAATGAATCAGTAGTGCCAAGCGTACACTAAAGGGAACAAAATATCACTATAATTCCTAGTCAGTGTAATGACGAACTCTTATTTGTATTTAGAGTTACAAAAGTTACCTTGCAACGAGTTAAGCGAAGCGGTAGATGGGGTCTGACAGTCAGTCCACTTTAAGTTGAAGATCAGCTGTAACAGATTAGAAGCTGAATGGAAACAAAAATTGTGCAAAAGGTATAACTCTGTGTGATTTTGCAGAGTAGCGCATCAGTCAAAAGGAGTTATATTTGCATTACAAGTGCTGCAGTTGGCCGTCTAACAAACTGCATTTGTGTTTTTTTGGGGAAAATTACAGCATTTTAGTAGTTGTCAGCTACATGGTGATAATTGCATAGCAAATATCCAGCCAAGTTGGTGTGGGCAATGGATGAAAGCAGTCTAGTACTGCGGCATATGGCAAAGTTTTATGTTGTTGACAGTAGTAAACAGCCCTATAGTTTTGGTAAATACTATGAGGCTAAAGCTTATTAAAATAACGCAGATTAGATTCATTTTGCACATAGTTTTCCAACTGGACACAAATCAAGACTTGTTGGCATGCCGAAAGTAAAAGGAAAAGATTCCAGCACACGCGTTACAGCCGGAGTCATAAATCGGCTATTTGGACGGCGAGTAAACGCGCATGCGCAAAGGTCCGGCTCGAGGTAAACTTACTTGAGAGAAATCAGCGATGGAACGTCCGTAGGGTACGATCGAAGCGATGTAACAGTGTTGCAGTTATATTCGCTTTAAATACCATTGGCAGGCTTGTTAACCCTCGCGTAATCTCGCGGGATTTTATGGCGGTGTAGATGGCTTGTTGTGTATTGCTAAACACGGCGGCCATCTTAGTGTGTTGCCGGCGCGGTTCAGAAAAACCTAATTAAGGTTTATAAAGGTAAAATAATTTACAGATATTGGTCATGAAGGACCGATTTGTCAAAGGAAAAACGCCTCGCTATTATGCTGTTGATTTTAATTATGAAAAAAACAACTTATAGTCAAAATAGTCAATGATTCTCGAACTAGTGTTACTAAAAGATACAATCAGTGTTGAGTTCACTCCAGAATATTTAAAATGCCATATATGTCAAATTCGAATAGGCGGCACATTTTTCTATAGTTAGTAGTAGTGGTAACTACTATCGAGTTATAGTGATGTAGTGCAGCTTAACTAGTAGGAATCGAATCTGTCACCTGATAGGTGTTCACAGGCTGGAGAAATCAAACAGTATTATGTTACATATTGATTACTGGCACTCAGGTCTGTCACTTTGTATGTGCTCACATACTAGGATTTTAGAATCACAGTGTATTTACATTCAACTAAGGTGTGCACATTATTAATTGAGTGCTGGTAGACAAATGTCTTCATAGGTGTTCACAAGCTGGAGAAATCAAACAGTATTATGTTACATATTGATTACTGGCACTCAGGTCTGTCACTTTGTATGTGCTCACATTCTAGGATTTTAAAATCACAGAGTATTTACATTCAACTAAGGTGTACACATTATTGTTTGAGTGCTGATAGACACATGTCAATGTGTACAGGTATGGTTAAGACAGTTTTATTCAGACAGGTTAGGTTAAGCAGGCCAGAGTGTGCCATTCAGTACATGAATTGAGTCCATTTTTAACGCTATTGGCCATTTCAATCCAACGGTTCTCATGGATAATCAGACTCTTGTCACAGTTTTTTTGTCTGATTGTGGGTTTGACCACATCGATAACCCACCATGTCATTTCTTTTTCTGAGTGTTTGGCCAGGGAGTAGTGTTCGACTAGTGGAGCGTTTTCAGTTTTACAGCGAATCCGGGATTGATGTTGAAGGATTCGCTGCTTAATCATTTGGGTAGTTTTCCCTATGTATACTTGGCCACATGGGCATTGTATACAGTAGATGACATTGGTGGTTCTACAGTTGGAGAAGTGTCTAATGGTAAATTCACGCTCGTTGATCACAAAGGTTTTAATGTTTTTAGTTGTTGTGCAGGCCCTGCAGTTATTACATTTATAGTGGCCAAGTAGTGGGGATAGCTGCTTCATGTTGTCAACAGTGTTGGTGTCCTGTTTGTCATAAGCGTGAACTAGGTGATCTCTGAGGTTTCGCCCACGTTTGAATGAGAACATTGGTTTAGCTCTTAGTTCTGGTAATTCGTGTAGGAGAGGCCAGTTTTTTGTGACAATCTTTTTCAGTTGCTGACTGTGTGTTCCAAATGTGGTAACACATACTAGTGGAGTCTCATTATTTTTGGTCTTAGTTTGCATCAGAGCTTCACGGTCATTATACCATGCACGTTTCATGGAATTTTTCAATAGTTTATTTGGATAACCTCTTTCCAATAGTTTAACCCTCAGAATTTTAGCCTCGTGGAAATAATCACAACGTTTGTAGCAGTTTCTGCGTAATCGCAAAAACTGCCCAAACGGTAGACCATAATAATAATAATAATAAAACACTTATAAAGCGCCTGGCTGCACAAACTGTGTGTCCCCGCGCTAACTGCTTATAAATCATCCAAAAGGTGGACCCAGAGATACTAGAGAAAGGGAATCATATCATCTAGCTATTTAGGGAAGAGGAACGTTTTGAGTTTTGCTCTGAAAATTCTTTCGGACGGTTCCATCCGCAATTGAAGGGGGAGATCGTTCCAGTGCTTAGCAGCCAAAAATCGGAAGGATTTACCACCCATTTTAGCTTTTTTAATGCGGGGGATTTTAAATTGCATTGCACCAGATGACCTTAGAGCTCTCATCGGTCGGTGTATAGTCAGAAGACTACCTAGGTACAGGGGGCCTTTGTTATGGGCTATCCTGTGGGCATAGTAGAGATAGTAGAGATCTCGAAGAGATTTAGGATGGTGGCTATTATATTTGAGTAGGGTGTTACGGGTGGTAGGTTTGGTGTACAAAGTTGTATATATTGTGTTATCCTCGCTGACTTTTATTGTTAAATCGAGAAAGTTCATTTCATGGGCATGGTAGTCCAAGGTAAATTGTAAGTGTGGATTTCTCTGGTTCACCCATCCATGAAATTCTTTCAGGAGCTCTTGTGGACCTTTCCATATTAGGAAGACGTCATCTATATATCTTAGCCAACAGGATATGTTGGCTAAGAATGGATTAAGGTTGTTGTAGATGAACTCATTCTCAAAATGGTTGACATAGATATTCGCTATGTTGGGGGCATATACAGCCCCCATTGCCACGCCTTTCAATTGTTGGTAAAACCTTTTTTCGAAAAGGAAGAAGTTTTGGCACATGGAAATCCTAATGCATTCCACTATAAATTCGCTAGGAACAGAATGTGGTCTATCACGGCTGTCAAGGAGATCAGTGATAAGCTCCAACACTTCATTTTGTGGGATGTTAGTATATAGACTATTTATGTCCATAGTCACAAGATATTCGTTTTCAGGGTCGTATATGTGATTTTCCAGTTTGGTAATGACAGCAGTCGTGTCCCTAATGTATGTATCAGAGTCGGTGACAAAGGGTCTGATAAAGAAATCTGCGTACTGAGCTAATGGTTTGAGAATCGAGTTGCAACCGGCCACAATGGGTCTTCCCGGCGGTTTGGTGGCATTCTTATGAATTTTGGGGAGGATATAAATGGCTGGCACAGTAGGTGACTCATTAATAAGAAAACTAGCTTCTTTTTGGCTCAGCCATCCTCCTTTGAATCCCTGCTCACTGAGTTGTTTAATTTCTTTTTCTAAGAGGGGGGTTGGATCAGATTTTAGTAATCTGTAGTTGTCGGTAACAGAAAGTTGATCTAACATCTCTTGCCTATAGGCTTCTCGGTCCCATAGTACCAGACCTCCCCCTTTATCAGCAGGTTTAATTACTGTGTCATGAAGGGATTCAAGATTTTTTAAAGCTAGATGTTCTTCTTTGCTAAGGTTGTTTCTGCAAAAGATTTTTTGGGTAAATAGTGACTCAGTTTCAATTAGAACTGCATTTTCGAATGTTAAGATGTTTTTAGAGACCATATTGTTTAGTGGAAAAAAGGTTGAGGGCGGCTTAAGCCCAGTGATATTCTTTTCTGGTATGCTTTCTTTCGAGGCAAAAAAGTTCTTTAGTCGAATTGTTCTAAAAAATTTGTAAAGTTCACACTTGGTTACAAATTGATTATTCCTATATGTTGGAACAAAGGATAAGCCTGACGAGAGGACAGATGTTTCGGCCTCGGACAAGGTGTGTTTAGACAAATTGAATATTGGAATGGTAGATGAATTGTCTACCATTGGTAGAACTGATTTCGCGTTTGTCTCTGGCCCGGAGTGTATTGGTTCCTGTACCATCCTCGTTTCGCACCCCTGGGTTTTGGAGGTTGACCTCTCCCTCTCCTGTTGTCCTGACCTAAAAAAGGACGTGAGGTCGATGGCTGTTGGTCAAAGGGGGGTCTGTAGTGACCGGTTGGTATTTGATCACCGTCGGATTCCGAACCTGTCTCAGAAAAAGTTGCTCTTTTCTGTTGTTGTTGGTTGGAGTTGGGGCCTCTAGGGTTGTTTTGGGCCTGGTAGAAATCTTTTTGTAAATAAGGATATGTTATTTCTTTATTGTATTTACGGATATCCTTTTGGAGCTTGTCAGTTTTTTTCATAGAATTGAATTCTTCAAATTCTTTTATTGTTTGTGCTACTTTGTCTAGAAGAGCTTTCGCGTTGGTAATATTGGAGTCACTGTTAATTTTATTTTCAAGTGTCTCAATTTCTTTTTGAAGGATTTTGATCTGTTTAGCTGCAGTTTCAATGCTGAGCACCATCCAGGTGCGTGAGCACTTATTGGCTGCGTGGCTAAACCCAGTTTTAAATTCACCGTCCTCAGTAAAGATGATAGGAATGTTACGAATCTGCAGGCCGGTGGGGATTATATTGGCACTAAGGCAATCTGTCAGGAACTTGGCGTGGAGTTCAGTCCTCACTAATTTCTTTTTTAGGCGTTCTAGTTGGTTAAGATCAGATTCTAACGGTGAATTTACTGGTGTACTTCTGTTGCCTAATAAAGAAGGTCCAGAGGCAATTTTCTGAATGTAATCATCAGTGTAAGACAAGGTCTCTGCTTCAGACATAGAAGCACAACTGATGATCAAGAAGGAGGTTAAGTTGATTAGAGAACTGTTCACTGACAGTTTTACCACTTAAGAAAATGGCTCACAGCAGAGGTTTTCTGCGCAAATACAATTTACAAAAAGGTGAGCAACCCAATATACCCTTGCGGGCTTGGGCAAGATTTGTAAGAGAAAAATGGCCAGCAAGGGGTTTTGTTTTTCTAAGTTATTTACAGCACTGTTAGGACTTGTCAAGGTTTAATCACAGTACCTAAACATGAATTCAATCGGTGGCTGTTAGATTCAATTCAAATGAAACAGAAATCATAAGATGTTACCACACTAACATCCAGCTTTGGCAAAAGTGCTCAATGAAACAAGGAACCAGGGTTTATTGTCTAAAAGTTATTATTGAACTTCAAGGCAAAATATATCAATTTCTGTACAAAAACAATGAACAATCATAAAAAATAGGGTGCATACATGGATATAATGAGGATATTCAAGGTCTTGGTTGCTTTTCCTTGGACATATCCAGATTTAAGTCCAGACTGCTACGTCACAGTAGTTGATTGATTATAACTCAAAGTCAGAAGAAAATCAAAAGATGACTTGAGACAAACTAGGCAGAATTGGACTGAATAGGTCGACGTTTCGGTCTTATTATGGTTACTCCTAAGACCATCATCAGGACTACAAAGTGGTATATACAATTGATGACCCTCTGTAAGAGAACAACAGTGAATTACAATATGTACAGTATGAGTTGAATACCTGGTTAATGACATACACTGTTGTTCTCTTACAGAGGGTCATCAATTGTATATACCACTTTGTAGTCCTGATGATGGTCTTAGGAGTAACCATAATAAGACCGAAACGTCGACCTGTTCAGTCCAATTCTGCCTAGTTTGTCTCAAGTCATCTTTTGATTTTCTTCTGACTTTGAGTTATAATCAATCAACTACTGTGACGTAGCAGTCTGGACTTAAATCTGGATATGTCCAAGGAAAAGCAACCAAGACCTTGAATATCCTCATTATATCCATGTATGCACCCTATTTTTTATGATTGTTCATTGTTTTTGTACAGAAACTGATATATTTTGCCTTGAAGTTCAATAATAACTTTTAGACAATAAACCCTGGTTCCTTGTTTCATTGAGCACTTTTGCCAAAGCTGGATGTTAGTGTGGTAACATCTTATGATTTCTGTTTCATTTGAATTGAATCTAACAGCCACCGATTGAATTCATGTTTAGGTACTGTGATTAAACCTTGACAAGTCCTAACAGTGCTGTAAATAACTTAGAAAAACAAAACCCCTTGCTGGCCATTTTTCTCTTACAAATCTTGCCCAAGCCCGCAAGGGTATATTGGGTTGCTCACCTTTTTGTAAATTGTATTTGCGCAGAAAACCTCTGCTGTGAGCCATTTTCTTAAGTGGTAAAACTGTCAGTGAACAGTTCTCTAATCAACTTAACCTCCTTCTTGATCATCAGTTGTGCTTCTATGTCTGAAGCAGAGACCTTGTCTTACACTGATGATTACATTCAGAAAATTGCCTCTGGACCTTCTTTATTAGGCAACAGAAGTACACCAGTAAATTCACCGTTAGAATCTGATCTTAACCAACTAGAACGCCTAAAAAAGAAATTAGTGAGGACTGAACTCCACGCCAAGTTCCTGACAGATTGCCTTAGTGCCAATATAATCCCCACCGGCCTGCAGATTCGTAACATTCCTATCATCTTTACTGAGGACGGTGAATTTAAAACTGGGTTTAGCCACGCAGCCAATAAGTGCTCACGCACCTGGATGGTGCTCAGCATTGAAACTGCAGCTAAACAGATCAAAATCCTTCTAAAAGAAATTGAGACACTTGAAAATAAAATTAACAGTGACTCCAATATTACCAACGCGAAAGCTCTTCTAGACAAAGTAGCACAAACAATAAAAGAATTTGAAGAATTCAATTCTATGAAAAAAACTGACAAGCTCCAAAAGGATATCCGTAAATACAATAAAGAAGTAACATATCCTTATTTACAAAAAGATTTCTACCAGGCCCAAAACAACCCTAGAGGCCCCAACTCCAACCAACAACAACAGAAAAGAGCAACTTTTTCTGAGACAGGTTCGGAATCCGACGGTGATCAAATACCAACCGGTCACTACAGACCCCCCTTTGACCAACAGCCATCGACCTCACGTCCTTTTTTAGGTCAGGACAACAGGAGAGGGAGAGGTCAACCTCCAAAACCCAGGGGTGCGAAACGAGGATGGTACAGGAACCAATACACTCCGGGCCAGAGACAAACGCGAAATCAGTTCTACCAATGGTAGACAATTCATCTACCATTCCAATATTCAATTTGTCTAAACACACCTTGTCCGAGGCCGAAACATCTGTCCTCTCGTCAGGCTTATCCTTTGTTCCAACATATAGGAATAATCAATTTGTAACCAAGTGTGAACTTTACAAATTTTTTAGAACAATTCGACTAAAGAACTTTTTTGCCTCGAAAGAAAGCATACCAGAAAAGAATATCACTGGGCTTAAGCCACCCTCAACCTTTTTTCCACTAAACAATATGGTCTCTAAAAACATCTTAACATTCGAAAATGCAGTTCTAATTGAAACTGAGTCACTATTTACCCAAAAAATCTTTTGCAGAAACAACCTTAGCAAAGAAGAACATCTAGCTTTAAAAAATCTTGAATCCCTTCATGACACAGTAATTAAACCTGCTGATAAAGGGGGAGGTCTGGTACTATGGGACCGAGAAGCCTATAGGCAAGAGATGTTAGATCAACTTTCTGTTACCGACAACTACAGATTACTAAAATCTGATCCAACCCCCCTCTTAGAAAAAGAAATTAAACAACTCAGTGAGCAGGGATTCAAAGGAGGATGGCTGAGCCAAAAAGAAGCTAGTTTTCTTATTAATGAGTCACCTACTGTGCCAGCCATTTATATCCTCCCCAAAATTCATAAGAATGCCACCAAACCGCCGGGAAGACCCATTGTGGCCGGTTGCAACTCGATTCTCAAACCATTAGCTCAGTACGCAGATTTCTTTATCAGACCCTTTGTCACCGACTCTGATACATACATTAGGGACACGACTGCTGTCATTACCAAACTGGAAAATCACATATACGACCCTGAAAACGAATATCTTGTGACTATGGACATAAATAGTCTATATACTAACATCCCACAAAATGAAGTGTTGGAGCTTATCACTGATCTCCTTGACAGCCGTGATAGACCACATTCTGTTCCTAGCGAATTTATAGTGGAATGCATTAGGATTTCCATGTGCCAAAACTTCTTCCTTTTCGAAAAAAGGTTTTACCAACAATTGAAAGGCGTGGCAATGGGGGCTGTATATGCCCCCAACATAGCGAATATCTATGTCAACCATTTTGAGAATGAGTTCATCTACAACAACCTTAATCCATTCTTAGCCAACATATCCTGTTGGCTAAGATATATAGATGACGTCTTCCTAATATGGAAAGGTCCACAAGAGCTCCTGAAAGAATTTCATGGATGGGTGAACCAGAGAAATCCACACTTACAATTTACCTTGGACTACCATGCCCATGAAATGAACTTTCTCGATTTAACAATAAAAGTCAGCGAGGATAACACAATATATACAACTTTATACACCAAACCTACCACCCGTAACACCCTACTCAAATATAATAGCCACCATCCTAAATCTCTTCGAGATCTCTACTATCTCTACTATGCCCACAGGATAGCCCATAACAAAGGCCCCCTGTACCTAGGTAGTCTTCTGACTATACACCGACCGATGAGAGCTCTAAGGTCATCTGGTGCAATGCAATTTAAAATCCCCCGCATTAAAAAAGCTAAAATGGGTGGTAAATCCTTCCGATTTTTGGCTGCTAAGCACTGGAACGATCTCCCCCTTCAATTGCGGATGGAACCGTCCGAAAGAATTTTCAGAGCAAAACTCAAAACGTTCCTCTTCCCTAAATAGCTAGATGATATGATTCCCTTTCTCTAGTATCTCTGGGTCCACCTTTTGGATGATTTATAAGCAGTTAGCGCGGGGACACACAGTTTGTGCAGCCAGGCGCTTTATAAGTGTTTTATTATTATTAATATTATGGTCTACCGTTTGGGCAGTTTTTGCGATTACGCAGAAACTGCTACAAACGTTGTGATTATTTCCACGAGGCTAAAATTCTGAGGGTTAAACTATTGGAAAGAGGTTATCCAAATAAACTATTGAAAAATTCCATGAAACGTGCATGGTATAATGACCGTGAAGCTCTGATGCAAACTAAGACCAAAAATAATGAGACTCCACTAGTATGTGTTACCACATTTGGAACACACAGTCAGCAACTGAAAAAGATTGTCACAAAAAACTGGCCTCTCCTACACGAATTACCAGAACTAAGAGCTAAACCAATGTTCTCATTCAAACGTGGGCGAAACCTCAGAGATCACCTAGTTCACGCTTATGACAAACAGGACACCAACACTGTTGACAACATGAAGCAGCTATCCCCACTACTTGGCCACTATAAATGTAATAACTGCAGGGCCTGCACAACAACTAAAAACATTAAAACCTTTGTGATCAATGAGCGTGAATTTACCATTAGACACTTCTCCAACTGTAGAACCACCAATGTCATCTACTGTATACAATGCCCATGTGGCCA